>NC_085867.1:22380561-22593061 GCF_034702125.1 Engraulis encrasicolus | reverse complement strand
CTGCTACTGCTTCACTACATTTGCACGCTCCTTTATGAAAGTGCGACGGAGAAGTATGATCATCATACAAAAGTTTGTAATTTCGGGCAAGCTCAATGAGACACTCTTGAAAAGTTGCCACCAATGTGGTTTCACCAGAAACTCTCGCGTGGAACTGTGCAGTCTTTCTTACGATCGACCTAAACTGCACCAAAAATGCACACGTTTGTATGACGTATCTGGTGCACGCGAAATTGATATGAAATACACATGGTGACGCATTTGTGCAAGAATTGTGCCCGTGCACACGTATCCTGTAGCAAGCATATCGCAGGGCCTACCAGGTGAAGAAAGAGGGGTAGGGCTGAGGAAGATGGTGGCCAACTTACACATATGGCATATCTTCAACCCTCAAGGTAATAGAGCCTTACCAGACAAAATGTATGCAAGTTAGATGTCTTTGGCTATAAAGGTCTATATTGAAAATGACCACAGCTGTTCTCTAAGATAATTATATTCACACACCAACTTTCATCTTGTTCCTCATGTTCCTCACATCAAGAAGGATGTGTTCTTCTGGCAGCTGAGGTCTAAGACAAGGCTCATGATCCAAGATTATTTCATCACCAGTAAAGTGTGAGGTCAGCTTCTTGTTCAGAAGTTAACATCCCGTGAATATCTGACACACACAATGTCCCCACACTGGACCATGGCTTCTTAAATGGGATATTTTTTGTTGTTTTGACATCGGTCAGGTGGAACCATCCCATGGTGACCCTAAATAAAAGTCTCCTAGCTAGCAGTTATAAACCTTTTTCACAGCTCAAATCCAGACCACCAGACCTCACTCTGTTCAAAAAGTGGAACAGCAGCGCTGATCTCTCCCACAAAATCCCCTCCGGTAATCCTCCATTTAAAGTCAGCATGGCTCTGAGCCCTCACCAGGTAAACAACATGCAGTGCCGTACACAGACAAAATAAATTACAATAGCAGTTCAAAGCGACTGTATGTCACAGTTAAATTGCACTAACTCACCTAGTCTAATGTATACAGCCATTATGAGAAAACACAGAGGGTTAAAAGGACATTTTCTTAATATTTAATTTATTTATGTAAAATCAGAAGAAAAAAATCAGAAACCTGGTCATGTGGTAAAATGTCAAATGTGATGTCTAAAAGAAAAGAAAATGTGGAAAGTGGAATGCCACAATAGGCCTACATTTCTTTAAAAAATAATATATGATCTGTCAGAATGTGTTGACATATTGACATATGAGTTGATTGGTGAGTTGTTATTTATGTCCCATTGGAGAAAAGGCCTGCAACCTGGATGATGTGTATGCATAGGCCTAAATTCACACCTGCATAGCATTTTAAGGGTGTAAAGTAAACTAGATTGCATTCTCACAGAAAATGCTGGAAGCGGGCTTGCATTTTGGGGCAGAGATGAGCAGTTTTATTTTTGATATCTCTATCCCTAAATTAACAAGTCCGACAGGCGGACAACAGATGCATCCGTCTATGCCAGTGGTTCTCAACCTCTGTCGCCTTATGGACAAAAGAGAGAATCACAATTCAGAAACGCATCACGGAGGGACGGACGGACGGACCAACGGACGGACAAAGCCTCTTATAGAGATGCGTGAGACGCATCTAAAAACAAATTACTATTGAGAAAACAAAGCTAAAAGAAATGGTGGAAAAATCCATCCACCCAGTCAGAAGTTATGGGCCAAACAATTCAGCCATCTTGGATTCAGCCATCTTGAAAGTGTTGTAGCTCCGCGTTTTGGGGATATACTAAATGACATACATGGTATTTTAAGTTGGCTAAGGAACACTGCATATGTTATAATTTTGAAAATCAACATGGGTTCGAATGGGATTTGAATTCCCAACCTCCATATCTCTAATCCAGCACCTTCACCATTGAGCCAAGCAGCTGGCTGTCATAAATATTCCAGCAAGACAATATCATATTGCATTGAAGAGCTGAATAATAGACTTCTAGAACTGTAGTTGCAGGTGCTCGTTAAGAATAGAATGTTGAGAGAAAGTGACCCCATATTGGCTGCACCTGTTCTGATTGACTGTATGACAGTTAGTATGGTGCTCTAAGGCAGAGGGCAGAATCAAAAACAGTTTCTAGGTCTTTAGCTTGCTGTTGATAAAAAAACTAAAAGAATTGGCACATGTCCTGTTCACAGTTTGGAGTCATATGTGATCTTTCTAACAGTCTTTCAATGAAGTTTATAGGTTAAACAGTTCAGTCACAGATGGACCTCTTGTGGAAGATGTGCTGACCTCTTCAGAAAGGCACTTCAAGAGTCAATGGGAAAAGTCATTGGGCCAGCCTTGCCATTTTTACACACCTGCCATTTAAAAAGTAATGGGAGTTGGGACATGATACTTTCACAGTTTGGAGACATCTCATAGAGCTCGCTAACAGCTAAACTTCTAGGTGAAAGTGTTGATGTTTTATGAACAAAAAAAGCTTCCTGCACTCTGATCCCGAGAGGGCTGGAATGCCTGGCACGAAGGTTCCGTCCATTGTTTTCAATGGGGACCAAAACTTGCACAAAATCGCCGAAAAACAGAAAAATAGTGGGGGTATGTAATAGTGGGAGTAATGGAAAATAACTCAAATGAGAACAGGGGTGTTAGTCAGGGGGTGGAGAGGGTGGTAGCACAAATACACACACACATACAGTCAGGGCCCCTGACAGCTTTTGCTGGGCCCAGGACAAAGTCATCTGGAAGGTCCCCCTACCCAATACATACTATACAACAGGGACCCAATTCTGGGCCCCTAATCTCCCTGGAGCCGGGACAACATACCTGTTTGTCCCCCCCTGTCGGCGGGCCCACATACAGTACGTACACATACACATACACTTCTTTGGAAGATGCAGAGGTAGTGGGTCTGTGCTGCATTGGTAATGGCATATTGTATTATCTATATGTCTGTCTGCACACGTACGTATGGGTGTACACATACATACGTGCATGCATTAATATTCACTCTTTGAAGTACCTGCGCCCACACACAGGCCCGCCGACAGGGAGGGACAAAGCGATATGTTGTCCAGGGCCTAGGGAGATAGGGGCCTCAGAATTGGGTCCCCATTACATTGTCTATATTGGGTAGGGGCCCTTTCAGATTACTTTTGTCCTGGGCCCAGCAAAAGCAGGTTACAGCTCTGCTCACTATAGCTGGGGTTTGTTGAATAACAGTATATCTCTCATTATGAGGTGAGGTCAGTGTAATGCAGTGTAATGTAATGTAATGTAATGTAATGTAACAGCAGAGCAGAGAGAGATGTGAACAGCATAGGAAAGAAAGGAGAGTGGAACATGGAGAGGACATGGTGGGGGTGAAAGAGAGAGCATCAAGGAGAGACCCACTCAGGCAGAGGGCAAGAAAGACGTTTAACCCATTGTTGCTGGATGTTGCGTTGCGCAACATTGGCCCTGGAACGGCATGATCATGAGATTTGAGACAATTTTATCAAAAACTTTGTATGTTAGAGCTGAATGAACACATTCTAAAGCAAGATGAGGATCAGCATTTAAATGCAACTTATTGCATGCTTTTCTGTGTTTCAGGGGCTGAGGTAGATTTTTATGTATAGGCTGAGAGCAACTATTCTTAAAAAGGGCTTATACAGCACCCTTTTTTGCAGGTGCTTTAGGCATCAATTGCTTAAGCAATACAACACGAGTGGAAGGGAGGATGTTAACTGACATCCTCCCGGGTGTGGTTTGGCCATAGGCAGCAATATGACACGAGTGGGAGGGAGGATGTTAACTGGCACATCCTCTCGGGTATGGTTTGGCCATAGGCACGTAGCAGAAGGTTAAGGCTAAGCACCAGGCTAAGTGGCCCTGGTTACAGTCTATCCAAGGTGTAGTAATTACTAGGTGTGAGGAGTCTCCGTGCAGGATGCCACCGGAATGTAATCACTTGTTCCTTGGGTCATTACCAACAACTCCACAAAGTTTCGTCCAAATCCGTTGATTAGTTTTTGAGTTATCCTGCTGACAGACAAACAAACAAACAAACAGACAAACAAACACGACCGAAAACATTGGTGGAAGTAATAATAAAATCTGCAAGTTAAAAGAGGAAACTCCTCCGCCAATATGTATCCACTTGGCAGCCAGCAGAGGAGCCTTAAGCAGAGCCATGCTTGTTTGTATTTGGACATTTATTTATAGCATGACATGGATGAATAGACTAAAGTCACACCAACAACTCATTAAGTTGTTTACAATAACACATAGGCAGGGAGACGGGCAGACAAGGAGACGGGCAGAAAGAGACAGACCGAGACAGAGACAGGAGCGGGCCTGCAGTGGCCCTGATGGACAAACTAATTGCACAGCTCAGGGAACTGGGGGTTTCAGGTCCAGCCAAGAAGACAAATAATGATAGTGTTGCACTGATAGCATTTTTTGGGCTCCGATACCCGATACCCGATACCCGATACCCGATACCCGATACCTGGCTGTGCAGAATCGGCCAATACCGATACCATACCGATATCACTCTGCGAGCCAGAGCGAGAGAGAGAGAGAAGCCGCACACACTTGATGAATACTTTGTTTGAACTTAGTGAGCAGCAGTTTCATCGGAACTGGGTGAAAGAGCTTTTGCTGTGGAAGTTTATGAATGTATGGCTTCTCATTATTAATTGCATTAATTTGCATTCAAGTGTCAAGTTCAAGGCTGCGTTCAAGTGTCATTCAAGCATCAGCAAATGGTATTGGTGCTTTATTTGTTTGTACTCGCCGATACCGATACCGATACCCTCATTTTAGTGTCGCGGGATATCGCTGCAACACTAACAATTAAACGTCCGAGAGACAGAGACCCTCCTCACCAGAGCTAGGGGAGGTATCGAGAGAGAGAGAGAGAGAGAGAGAGAGAGAGAGAGAGAGAGAGAGAGAATATTAAGGGCAGGTGACCGAGCTTGATTGAGGGACATAGAGAGACCTGAGGGAGGACAGAAAAACACACACAAGAAGAGAAATGTGAAGAAAATGGGCGTGATGAGGAATGGGCAAGGGATATGCGGAAAAAGTACTAATGGATGCGTTTTTTACTGAAAACAGATTCAGGCAACTGAACCAATGAGGCAGCATCCCACAGACAACACAAATGACTGATGAAAACCAGTTGGGTGTTCACTTCCCAGACACCAGGAGAACTATGGAAAGACACCAGCAAAATCGTTCATTTCCGATTTGACAGACTTCAACTTTTGTATGTGAATCAACAAGTAAGTGGTGGATTTTCGTTATGTCAGCAAGAAAGTGATCGCTTGCTTTCCTCTTTCCGCCAGCAGCAAAACCTCTTTTTTTTACTAAGTGTTGCATTTATCAAGCTCTAGGTAATGTTCCTCGACCATGCCGTGTGTGTGTGTGTGTGTGTGTGTGTGTGTGTGTGTGTGTGTGTGTGTGTGTGTGTGTGTGTGTGTGTGTGTGTGTGTGTGTGTGTGTGTGTGTGTGTGTGTGTTTAGGGAGTGAACTGGAGTAGTTTCTCTTGTGTTATTTCCTGTGTGGAAGGACAATGAATCACGCTAAATGGTGACAAGACACTAGAGAGCGAAAAAAATGAGCTTGGAGCGTCTGATGTGTAACACTGGAGCAGAGAGGCGATCAAACACACAAGCTCCACTGCACACACAATAGGCCTCTGGGGGGAACAAGTGGCAAATTATACACACAAGCGTAGTGCACACATGCTGATACACAACATGAAAGATGAGGAATGCTTAGACATTTTCTAGCGTAGTCAATGGGGGTACCAGCAGCCAACTACCGGTACCCTAAAGACGCAGCAAAGCCTGCTCTCTCTCACACACACACACACACACACACACGCACACGCACACGCACACGCACACGCACACACACACACACACACACACACACACACACACACACACACACACACACATCAGGTGTATTCCTTCACTGTCTTTGTTGTAACAATGAAGGCTCAAAATCCAAACCAGACTGCATCTTCAACTGTCACCTTCTGCCACTGTCAGTTTTTCTCCCTCAAGCTTCTCACTCAAACTAACATGGCAAAGCACGGGTAGTGTCATTCAGATTGGACATTTTTCTTAGACGACAATCTTCTGTTCTCATTCTCAGTCTCAACACTCAATTCTTTGTCCCCTTGACAAGAAATATAAAATAACCAATGTCAACCCAATTTAGTGGTGTGTGTATAAGAATGTGGGTGTGTATACCTCGTCATCTAATCTTGCCTGAAATCTCATCCAAGTCTTATCATTTATTTAAATTTAACATCAAGTCATTAATTTAGCAACATGACATTCATTTCTCTTATTTTTCTCTGTCTTTGGGGCAGCTCTGAAAATGAAAAAAGTCAATTTAAGTAGCTTTGCAGGTTTCAGCAGGAAACTGAAGATGGCCAGTGCTAGCCAAACATTACAAGAGGCACAGACGAATGAGACGGGAAAAGAGAAGAATTGGATGAAGGAACAAGCAGGCTCAGCAGTCTAGTAAGTAAGATCGAGACATGACACCACACAAACGAAGAGAACAGAAGAACAAGGGGACATTATTCAATACCTGTGACTCTTTTGTCACATACGATCTGACATTGAAATGTTCTATGCCATCTCTAATTTTTTCAAATGTCTAAAAAATAAAATAAAAATATGCTGAGCTGTCTGGAACTTAAATATCTGCAGCATTGAGCATTGCATTGAGAACAATTCTTTTCACAAGCGACACCCCCACCCGAACTGTCACTGCCAACTATGTTTTACAATAGAAGAGTCAGGTATGAATGGAGTTCTTGAATGGTACAAGGACTTTTCCTATTCCATTACGTATTATGTGTGTGGGCGATGGGAATCAGAAGGATAAAACACAATTGGCAAATAATTCAGTTTGCCTGCACAGTCTTTAATGAGCTCAGACCAGGTCTCATTTGTTTTCTGGAACCAAACTGTGTGGCTGGAAAAGGCAAATGGGAGTTGGACGATAGCTCATGTGGGTGGAGTTGGACGATAGCTGATGTGGGTGGAGTTGGATGACAGCTGATGTGGGTGGAGTTGGATGACAGCAGATGTGGTTGGAGTTGGATGACAGCTGATGTGGGTGGAGTTGGATGATAGCTGATGTGGGTGGTTCGGCTTTCGATGGCTCCAGCCTTGCAATTTCCTTTAAAGACTGACAAGAGAATCAATAATGTTACCTAACCGCTGCACAAGTAATGACACAACAGCACACAAAGCATCTCTGGACACCTGATAGCATTCCTCCGCACTACTGCACTGTTTATATTCAGAGGTGTATTTGGACTGCGCACACAGAGGAGTGTGTGTACACGCAAGGCAACTGCCTGCCTCAAACACCTACAACACTCAATAAGGTAGAAACACTCACTGCCGTCGGGATGCCCTGACTACCTGGTTGTTTGTTAACATGGCAAGGCCATTCCAGACAGCTGGCCGGCGGGTGTGTGTGTGTGTGTGTGTGTGTGTGTGTGTGTGGGGGGTGGGGGGGGGGAGGGGGTGGTGAAGATGGGAAGCTGACAGGGGAGGACAAAAGGGACAGTTGTCAGAGGGTCAGAGGGGGACCAGAACTGGGTCCTC
This sequence comes from Engraulis encrasicolus, assembly GCF_034702125.1. NCBI lineage: Eukaryota > Metazoa > Chordata > Actinopteri > Clupeiformes > Engraulidae > Engraulis > Engraulis encrasicolus. The sequence goes on along the minus strand of NC_085867.1, from coordinate 22,585,444 downwards.
ATTTCACTGTATTTATTGGATAAGGGGCCCTTTCAGCTTACTGTGTCCTGGGTCGAGCCAAAGCAGTCAGTGGCCCTGTAGTGAAGATACAGGTAAACACAGCTGTGGTGATGGCGGCTTCAATCATGCGGAAGGCAGCAGCAGTGTAGTCATGTGTGTGGTGCAGTGATCGATGAAGCAGGCCTTGGTCTGATTCACATCACAGGATAAAAGAGGAAAAATGGTATAGGGCTCATAAACATGTAAAGAAAAATGGAGCTGAAAAGGCCCCACAGGTGACATTCAGGATAGCATTACCGATCTGGACCCTCTGAGCTGCTGCTTTACAGTAACAGGTTTGTAAGAACAGTTTGTTTTTAATGTGTTTACATTATTTGACTTTTTCTGTCTGCTAAAATCCATTTTTTTTTAACTTAAGCTGGTTTTGCAGAACTCTTCTTCACATGACTAAAACAACTTCGCACCAAATCAGCAGAACGGTGTAGATACATTGCAAACCCCAACATGGTTTGCTTATCTCTTAGCTTTTCAGATGAAGTGTTTTTTCGTACCAAATCTTTTACACACCCATCACATTATAGCACACATTGCAGCGGCTAGACGCAGACTGTGAAAAGTGTGTGTTCGTCATTTGGACATTTTGTGTAAAGCAGTGAGTTGTGTTCAAAATAATGCAAAATGAGTGTTGTGCTATAGTTTTTTAGGCCTATATTTTGCTAACTGTGTGTTATAAATTGTAAACTGAGAGCAAAGCAGTTGTTGAATTATTTTTTTGACTAATTTTATTACAGGTTTGTGCATCTGTGTGAAGAGTCCAATAGGGTCCTGTTGGAACCCAATTAGGGAAACTTCTCAATGTAGGTGCTAAACTCTTTCAATTGTCTGTCAGTTAATGCTGCTTACTGTATGATTGCAACAAATTATTAGTAATTACTAATTGTTATTTAGTACATGATCCAAAAACTTTTGGGTGCAAAATGTTGAAGTGTGTCTGTTTTGTAATATTTTAAGGCTACCTTAGATTACATACTTATTTCATTCAGCATGAACTCTGTTGCAGGCCAGGGAATGAGGTTTTGTTTGGCTAATTCATGTACAGAAATTCTGTCTGTCTGTTTTTGTTTTCTCGAGTTTTTCCAAGTGAGCAGTCTAATCCTCTAATCAAGTAATTAAAATGCTAAATATTGAACATAGTAATTAATGTCAAAGGTCAAAGCTAAGGTTTCAAAACAACAGCATGTTATTTTTCCCACATAAAATAGGTATTAATTAATTTATACTGAAAGTTTAATTAACTGAATTAAAAGTAATAGGAACAAAAGACCCTATCTGAAATGTCAATACACGTTCTGTAATTATTTTTCCACACTCCGCTACACACTAGTTTAGACTATGGCAGGCCGCTAGTCTTGTCAATGTACAGAAAACATTGCTAATAAATAATGATGTTCCTCTTAATTTGATTGAATTAAAACTACAATTAAAAGTGCTGAGATGACTGACATGGCTGCCATGACCCACTCAACCCCCTAGATGGCTGATTAGTAAGGGTCAGACCAGGGCCGTAACGAGACGTTTTCAAATAACGAGGTCAAATTCTGCATGCTGGACTGCAAGCTGCACAATGCTTCAAACTCTTCAGTCAAACTCTTCAGCTGGTTTTCATTAATCACTGCCTTGAGGATAAATGGGGTAGCGTATACAGACTGAATTTATCATAGTTCATCATAGATCAATTTTCATCATAGATCAATTTCACATTAAAAAAAAAAAGAAGACGTGACCTCTATGTGCTCTATGGTAGTTACGGCCATGGGTCAGACACTAATATCCAAATAAAGAATAATAGCTGTGGCCTAGTGATTAAGGAGCCAGTCTTTGGATCAGAGAGTTGCAGGTTCCAATCCCATCTCCATCCATTGCTGAAGTGCCCTTGAGCAAGGCACCTAAGCCCCAGGGACTGTAACCAATACCCTGTAAATAGCTGTAAGTCGCTTTAGATAAACGTATCAGCTAAGTGTAGTGTAATAATAATAATAATGTAAAAGTTAATAATAATACAGTAAAAGAATAATGGGTTAAAAATGCAAAATTGGTCATTTCACAGATGGGAGATAAGTCCATGAAATTAAATGCAGGTAGCAGCAGGTGGCATTCTGTTTTGCACAGGATAACCAAGGCTCACTTTGGCAGAGTGGATAGAAGATTCATGCTCAAAATGGAGCAAAAGGCTGGATGAGCCTTTGTTAAGTCCTGCATGTGTAGTGTGTACACATAATAAGTTGACATTAAATGTCATCGTATGTTGACATCAGCATTTTTCCTTCACATTATAAGACTAATGCGAGACACTATCTCCTCTGTCTGAAAATTAACAGCTATTCAAACTACATACTCATACTTCCAGAGTGACGTCTTTTTAGATGCGTCCCAGCATCTCTATAAGAGGGTCTGTCTGTCCTAGATGCGTCCCAGCATCTCTATAAGAGGGTCTGTCTGTCCGTCCGCTGTCCGTCCGTCTGAAACGCATTCCTACAATTGTTCCTTCCTGTGTCCACAAGGCGGCAGAGTTGGCATTTTGGCCTGGAGCGAATACGTTCCAAAACGTTTATGATATGTTACCAAACCGGCAAGGCTAAGCTGATTGCATTGCGAGACAGACAACTGAGGGGCGCATTCAATTTTCGGCATTGTTTTGCGTTTGGACAGTGGGAGACAACTTCATTCCGTCTCCACAGCACGCTAACACCACTGTGAGTGTCACTTAATGTTCACGGTCTTTACCGCCTTGTGATACACTTCGGCTCATGAGGATGTCGTGAGGGGGACTTCATCATGTTGTGTATGATAGTGTCGCGTTGTGCTCAGCTATTTTGGTTCGTCAGAAACACGTGGAAATGAACGATTTAGAAGTCGGCAGGCAGTATTTGACACATGCTCGGATAGAGGGGCGTTTGCATTGCATAACACTCCACGACATGCACCGTAATTAGTTGAGAAGCGACCAGCAGCGCATACAGCTCTTCCTCTAAACGTGGACCTGTAGCCTATGCCACTACGTTTCAGTGAGTAGGCAGTGTGCGCTGCGCACTGAAACACTGTGTTCGAACTACAAGTAGACAGATGGGCCATTTAACATAATGGTGTGTTACTGATGTTCTCTGACATATTGCAAGTTAGGTTCATTTGTTTTCTGTTAGTGGGCGCGTGGACCCCACAGGTGCTTTCTGTTGCGCTCAGAAAGAGCACGGGAGAGAACGCGTCTTTTGATTCGTAATTGGTTTGCAGTCATGTGAATTTGCAGTCGTGTGAATTTGGTCAACTCTGGCAGTGAAGCTCACTGCTTTGTGCCTTGACGGTTTAAAGCTGGCATTGAAAATTAAGGAGTGAACCCATAAGCGCATGATTCACCCAAACGGTTTTATTTATTTTATTATTTGGCGATGTTTAGATTCTTTCCCACATGCACATGATGCTGAAATGGCGTGATACTAAAGGTTGATACTAATAATGTCTGGTAATTTGTAATGTAGCCTACTTGATCTATGGTTAATTTGAAATCTTATCGTTATTTTCCAAATCCAAGAATGATAAGCTTATTATAGCCTAAACTGCAAAAAATAAAGTTGTCTCGTCATTTCGCTGCCTGCCACATTATTTGGAGTTTCCATGGGCAATATGACCAATAAACAAAAAGCAGATCCTCAGACGGGGGTGTTGACAAGTAGGCCAGTGGGGCGTTTGGGGGGGGGGGGGCGCTGGGGTGTTGGAACTCGCATAGAGGGACGCATCTGTTGTCCGCCTGTCTGCCTTGTTTTAAAGACAACCGTTACAAAAAAACAGTTACCAGACACATCAAGAGAATACACACAAAATAAAAGAGCATAAATGTAGCTATTTTTGTATCAGCAAACAGACTTCCACTTTGGTAAATCACACACTGGATCACAGGTGCCTCTTCCAAACAACACTCAAAAGCAGCACTTTTAAAATGGAATTCATCACACACACACACACACACACACACACACACACACACACACACACACACACACACACACACACACACACATATTGAAACATTGAAAATTGAGTACAGATGCCAGGCGGTAGCGACAGTTCTAATGAGAGAGATGTCGTGTTTGATGTCATGTTTGTGGGGAGTCTGAGAGATCAGGGACAACATGCATGATTCATGCATCACCAGCAACCAGGGAACAGAAAAGTGCCACATGGTGTCTGTGAAAAACACATTTACCACCATACCTGTTCATGGCAAACATGTTTGTTACAGGGAGAAAAAAAAACTGCTTGTATGTGTGTATGTGTGTGTGTGTGTGAGAGAGAGAGAGAGAGAGAGAGAGAGAGAGAGAGAGAGAGAGAGAGAGAGAGAGAGAGGCAGAGAGAGGCATTTGCGTGTGTATGACGATGTGTGTACGGTATTATGTTAATGCATTTGTGTGGGGGTACAAATGATGGCCTCAGATTGTGCGGGGCAAGGCCTCCTGGTGTCAACACAAGCCATCATCGCCATTCTGTTCACATATGTGCTTAATCGAGCCAGATGTGTAATTTAAGTTCGGAGATACAGTATGTGAAATAACAATAGGCTTTTTTCCCCCACATATACAAACCGTCTATGCCGTGCCATGTCGTGTCGTGTCGAGCTGAGTTGTGCTCTTAAACCAACCCGGTTTATGTTTCTTTTACAAACCGTGTTACCAGGAGTAAGGTTGTAGTTAGGCTTTTGGCGTTGTCACGTGCATTACTTTACGTAGGCGAGTTGACTTGATGTAAGGCAGACGGATACTGATGTCATCTATCGAAGTGGGATTTAAATTGTTTCAGCGACATCATATTTGGATCCTCCTCTCCCTTCGTGCGAGAGAACTAGGAGTAAAGGTATCACTGTGTCAAAGTCTAAGTACTCCGAATGTGTTACTACGCCTTTCATTGCAGTGCCATGTCTTTATCTAGGTAGGAAATGTGAATAAATTCACTGTATTACCTTATCAAATTGTCCTGAAAGAACACACACAGAAACAGAGGACAGATTTTATTGTTTAGCGGCCGGAGAAGTTACTGCGTGGGGACATGAAGAATTCCACCCAGTAAGTCCTCCTGAAGTGTATACAAAAACAAGCCTATTTAACCAGTCCCAGCCCCACAGTCCATGACATGATCTAAGTAAATACTAACGTCATCTTTCCTATCATGCATATGTTCCGTAATGGCGTCGTTCTGTGATGTATAGCTTCCACGTAGCCTAAACATCCAAGGTCATAGTTCAGCAAAGTGGTAAAAAGAGACTGGGAGAGAAGTCTTCTCGTGGTACAGAGATGTCACATAACTCAATGAGCAGAGGAGAGAGAATAACAGAGTATAACGAGAATCACAGAAAACAAGAAAATCCTAACTAAAGGCTACACTTTTATCACATTGTATATTTTCAATAATACATGCAGAGAATTTCTTAACAGGAAATCGACACGTTTCATTTTGTGCAACAACTTTTGGATCTGTATAGTCGTGCAGGGATGGTTAAGTCGGGAACACTTGGAACAATTTGGTCACTTCTAACTTAACGCACCAAATGCAGTCTGTTGGCAAAGCTAATGCTAACCTGTTTGAGCCGTGCATGTTGCTGACTGGCGGTGCGTCCGAAGATGAGGCAGGTCGGGAGAAGCTCATCTCAGATCAGACAAGAGCACACTTTATTATTGAAACACGGTGGACTGTTCCTTTAAATCAATTTTACTTTACACTCTCCCTCTACCCCAATTACTTACTGTATGATACACAGTCCTGTTAGGTGATGGTTGAAATATGAATGTGCGTATGTTGTGTGTGCATGCACATAGCCATGGGCATGTATGTGTTTGTACATGTGAGAGAGATCGTGAGCATGATGGGGAAATCAGGGGGAAGGCCGGGAAGAAAGAGGATGGTAGCATCTGATAAGAGGAAGGTGTTTATTCCCCCCACAGAAATGACAGGAAGGGATTCCCTCAAGCTCTGGAAAGGCAGGAAGCAGGATGAGTCACAGCAACTGAGGGCAAATAATGTTTATAAAAAACGATCTGTGGATTAGCAAACTGATCTCGTGTGATTCAAATAGGGGCTTTGATGAAAGGTGTTTATTAAAGGAGAAGTCCAGTTTTAACATTTTAACATTTCAACATTAAGGCCATTTTCTGAGTGGTCTGCAATGTTTTAGAGTCCCCCTCACCGTTTATTTCATGTTTGCTGCAGTCTCTGTTATTTGGCTGATTTGGATTTGATCTCAACCAGCTTTAGAATGGCCGTCTATGGGCACCTGCAACTCTGTTCTTAAAATCACCTTTAACATTTGTTTTGAAGAATATGCAACTCAGCAAGTGTTCAGCAGTATTCATTGGTGTTCCTTAGCAATTTTTGTAGCGAAATATGGCATCTGTCGTGTTTTATGTGTGTTTTATGTAGCAATTTGCAAGTTAAGTTTCACTTTCACTTTCACTTTCTTTCACAAAATGGCAAATAAAAAATTACAGAAGCCATATTTCGCCTTGAAACTTGTTAGGGACTGCTAGTGAACACCCCTAACCACTTTGTGAGCTGTAGACTTTCGAAAACAAATGTTTAAGGTGATTTTAAGAACAGAGTTGCAGGTGCTCATAGACGGCCATTCTAAAGCTGGTTGAGATCAAATCCAAATCAGCCAAATAACAGAGACTGCAGCAAACATGAAATAAACGGTGAGGGGGACTCTAAAACATTGCAGACCACTCAGAAAATGGCCTTAATGTTAAAAAAACTGGACTTCTCCTTTAAGATCAGCACATTCACTACTTCACCTCTCCATACTGCAGCATTGCAGTGCATTTTTTGCCTGATTATCATCGACTTTCAAATCTCGTACCGGAATGTTGGTCTGACAAAGAACTCAATGAATAATGTTTCCCAAATGGCTTGATTAACCCGCCACCCTCGGCTTGCTACTGGTCTAGGCCAGAAAAAGCTGTGCTGAAATTTAAACCAAACATTTTCATAGTCCCAATAAAATGTCTCTGCTTAAACCACGCCATTGCCTTTAAAACACGCCTCGATTCGGCTGTTGGAGCTGCTCAAAGTTGATTGCTTCCCAACAAAGTGGATGGGTTCCATGATCTCTCCGGAGCTCAGAAACGAAAGAAAATATATAATATATAAAATAAAACCGCCCTTTCCTGGCACAGCATGTTAATATACACTCGCCTCCAAAAGAGTTGTCGCCTATCCATCTGTTTGGAATAACAGCTAATAACCTGACTTTCAATTAATCACTTGGCTTCAGAAGTCACTCATATGAAAGCTACAACCCTCCCGAATGAAAATGTATGTACAAAAATAAATGTCATGCACCAACGAAAGATTGACCCTGTATTGAACATAGACAGGGCAGATTTTCACAAGACAAAAGTTTTGTCGCCTAAAATGAGCAGATAAGTCACTTCAAAACACTTAAAATACGCAGATTGGGTGTCATATGTTAATCACTGAATCACTCTCACCTCTCCAGAAAATCAACTTTGGCCTTAGGTGTATGTTTAGGGTCATTGTAATCATGGAAAGCAACACAATGAAAATCAATGGAGTTCAATGAGAGATGGTGACATATTCGCTATTCGTAGAGCAATACATGTTTAACTTCATGATTTAATCAATGATAAAAGCCCTCAAACACCTGCAGCATGCATGCAGCTCCTCATAAGAGCTGTATCTGTACCATGTTTCACTTTATGCACCATTTCTCTTTTTTCATATTTTTCATCTCCAACACCATATAGTTTTGATGCTATCAGTTCTAAAATGGTTGATCTTGGGATCTTGACTTCAGAGTATGAGTCCCATTAGCCTTCATTTTTGTCAGAATTAGGCCTGACATACTCTTGGCTAGCTTTTTTGAGACAGGAGAATTGGAGAGACTTCTTTGGTGTTAAAGGTGTAGAATTTGGAAAAAATACATGGTGCCTAACGTCAAACATGGGAGGGATACAGCTCTTATGTGGAGCTGCATGCATGCTGCTGGTGTGTGAGGGCTTTTATCATTGATTACATCATGAAGTTAAAAATGTATTGCTTTACGAATATCAAATATGTCACCATCTCTCATTGACCTCCATTGATTTTCATTGTGTTGCTTTCCATGATTACAATGACCCTAAACATACATCTAAGGCCAAAGTTGATTTTCTGGAGAGGTGAGAGTGATTCAGTGATTAAGTATGACACCCGATCTGCGTAATTGAAGTGTTTTGAAGTGACTTATCTGCTCATTTTCACATTATGTTCGATAGGCGACAAAACTTTTGTCTTGTGAAAATCTGCCCTGTCTGTGTTCAATATAGGGTCAATCTTTCGTTGGTGCATGAAATTTATTTTTGTACATACATTTTCATTCGGGAGGGTTGTAGCTTTCATATGAGTGACTTCTGAAGCCAAGTGATTAATTGAAAGTCAGGTTATTAGCTGTTATTCCAAAAATGTATTTTTATACATACATTTTCATTCGAGAGGGTTGCAGCTTTCATATGAGTGACTTCTGAAGCCAAGTGATTAATTGAAAGTCAGGTTATTAGCTGTTATTCCAAACAGATGGGTAGGCGACAACTCTTTTGGAGGCGAGTGTAGAAACCGCACTGGCTGCCAGGAAGTGAGATAGCCATTAAAGCCCTGACATTAAACACTTTCCATTTGTTTAATGGTCTCATGATTAGCTTTTCCTCTGAATGTGTGTTTTGGACGCGGGCCTTGAGCCTTTATGGTACTCTGCTTACTTTATAAGGATGAGATTCATCTAAACGTTTGTCCAGCCTGTGCACTGTATTACCGCCAGTTGTTCTCCTTTTGCTTATTATGTGAGAGGTCTCTTTCCTACTCCCATGACCGAACATGAGAGAGAGAGAGGGAGAGAGTGTGAGAGAGAGAAAAGACAAAGGTATAAGTGATGGGTGTGTGGGTATGCATGTAATAATGACACCATACATGTCAAACAAGCCATTAATACTTCAAGAGTAAACTACAAAGTGATGTGAAGAAGAACAAAGGTGTCTATTGCCTCTTTTCCATTGCCGGTTTTCTGGTAGGCCTACAGCTCGACAAAGTGGGACTCGGCCACCACTTTTTGCTTTTTGAATAGACTCGACACAGCGCAATCGCAAAGCAAAAAATGGTGCCCGAGTTGTGCTGTGTCGAGCTGTAGGCCTACCAGAAAACCGGCAGTGGAAAAGAGGCATAAGTAAATCATGGCCACTGGGCGGATGGTCCTAGTCACAGTGCCAGTTCAGTCAGCAGCACTGTGCTTTTTTGTTTACCTACACCAGCATTAAAAGTGTAGTGTAAATTGTCCTTTGTTGTCATAATTTGTGTTGCCCATTTACAATTTTTCATTAACATTTACTACCACCACCATGGTTTAAGGTTTAGTTGGTGTGCATTTGTCAGGTATCGGTTTCTCTCAAATAAGAATTGACTCCTCTTCTAAATGAAGGTCCGAAAATTCTCACTGTTGCTTCAAGGAGAAGTAAAAATGTCTGTTTAAAATTCATTCATTCACTTCATAACATCTCAGAAAATGACACAAATCCTTGGCGTGTCTAGACACCCGGCTGACGTTCACAAGGCGTTAAGAAGTATCTGGCCTTGCTCTTGATGTGCTTGGAGTCGTCTTGTATTGAGGATGATGTTTAGTTGATCAAACATGGCATATAATGTTTTTTTTGCAATGCTTCATGTTGGACTATCATCACATTTGCATTTCACAGTGCTGACACGGTAACTCATGTCATTTAAGTAATGAAAAAAGGCAAGGACAATCAGAAAAACAACACATCATTTCTACGACAAATACAAGACATGACACCTCCTCTGTACCGGTACTAAAAAAATATCTCAACATTGTGTTGCCGACATTAGTAAGTAGTCTCAACAGGGCTCAAAGGCTTTATTGTCCCTGCATGAAAAACAAACATGTAAAAAATGTATGTCACGCGAAAGTTTTTTTAAAAAAGCTTTAAAAAAAGAATCAATACCGTTATGGGCACATTGGCTGACATGAAGACTTCAAATGGATACATCTATCAGGGGAGAGGTTGAGGTGGACCGTAAGTGTTTGAGGCAAACAGGCTACAGCAATATGTATCATGTTTCCTAGAAGTGCCCAGCTGAAGGTCAAAAACATGGCTCTCTTAAGTGCAGCCCTTAGGCCATGTTCCACTCTTGTCTGCGACAGACATCTTGTCTTCTCTTCTTTCATCTTGTCTGGAGCGATGGCCATGGGGCAACTGATATCTGGCCAGAGAGCACAGAGGCACCTTTCAGCAGTGACATATGAGTGAAGTCAATTTTATGCTGTATATGCTGCAGGGCATACAGTCAATTCAAACTCAATTTTCTCCAAGACCCTACTGCAAGATATCAAACATCAGAGTTTTGTTTTATGGCTCATCATCTGTTCTGGTCTGGAGAGATGGCCACTGGTAACTGGTGTCTAGCCAGGGAGCACACAGGGCACATTCAGGGCGACTAAGAACCGTGCCGGTGCTCGTTCCCGCACCCAAACGCGAACCGGCTTTGGTGTTCACGCCAAAGATTTTAGCGTTCGCGAACCGGAAAGTTCAGAGCCCGGTATGAACATGGGCGTTTCGCAGGCAAGCATTTCAGTGCCAAACGTAACTGGTGGTGCGGGCACCATCACCGGCTCCATTCTAGTCGGCCTGAAAACCCTAACAAAGAGCATGCGGTGGTGACATAGCATCACTAGAGTTAGTTATCTACTAACATTACTGCCTCTTTTGGTGTGCAGTATGTATAGAACATACAAAGAATTCACAGTACATTTTTGATTAAGAAAAGAATATTTTTGTATATGCATGACATAAAAAAATACATTTGAAAAAAAAAACAGAAGGCAGGAATACATTGAGTAAAGTAATAACGTAGTAAAAATGATTAGAGGGCAAAACAAAAGAAGTAGGGCTCTCTGGAGTCTTTGTTAGAGAGTGTACTAGACTGTGTGTTCAGCTCAAGAATGTTCTAAGTGCTGCAAGTGCTACTCATTAAAACGCTTCACCAAGAGTGTGTGAGGAAAGTGAGAAGGTGCCTCAGGCGTCTTTCAACAGACCAAACGCAACAGAGGAGAATGCAACCTTGGGTATTAAAATAATACACATCCATAAACGGACCCAGAAGTCAAGAGAGGAGTCGCTCAAGCTGCCCTTGAATAACTCCTAATCCTTGAAAGTGAAGTGAAAGCCCAACTGAAACTCCAACTCCCATTGCCATTGTCATAGTGACACATTACTCCACAGCACACAAGTGAGCACTGCACACAACTAAATTGCATTTATGCCTCACCCGTGCAAGGGGGCAGTCCCCAATGGCGCTCGAAAGGGAGCAGTGCGGTGGGACGGTACCATGCTCTGGGTACCTCAGTCATGGAAGAGGATGGGGGAGAGCACTGGCTAATTACTCCCACGACTAATCTGACGGGTAGGGAGTCGAACCGGCAACCTTTGGGCTACAAGTCTGATGCCCTAACCGCTTACCCTCTAAGTGCATGCAGATCCACACAAATCACTGGAAGGTCCGGGACTTCCAGTGTTTTATCACATCGTGATTACATTAAAATGAGCTGGATCACTAAAATTATATATATTTGACTTTTCAGTGTGGCTACTACTAGTAGTAGCCTACTAGTAATGCCACTAGCCATGTCAGAATTCTTACTGCGCTCCCTTTTTCAGCATTTCTGAAAATAGGGGCGCACGAGGGTGCACAGCCCACCGGGAAACGTCTGCAATGCCAGATGGCCAGTACCGCCCTGTAAAGGCCCCTTTTCAATATAGGGAGGGGAGGCTTTCTTGGCACGACATGTGAAATAGCACCAACGTTTAAAGAACTCTTTGGTGCCCAGGCCATAAAAAGCTAACAGTGTGTGCCCAGATCTGTTACAAAGCTCTATTCTGGCCTCAAAACAAAGGCACACAACAGAGGCAATGAAATAAGTGGTGTCACAGAAATTCTGATCTGCGGATCGAATTTAATTGAAAAAAAAAACATGTTTCCTCAGTGTGTCATTTTTTTTACTTCAAAAGATCAGAGCTTTTCCCCGTTGGATCCAAGAGATGAAAGTCTCCTACGCTGTTGCAGATGTTGTAGTATAACAGGCAGAGTAAACATGATGTAATGAATCGACTTGCCTGATGCCTGTTTGTTTGGGTTCAAAGTAAGGGTCAGGCGCCACATTAGAGTGCAACCGCAAGCCTTCTTGCTTCACATGTGTTCCTTCCTGTGTGTGTGTGTGTGTGTCTGTGTCTGTGTGTGTGTGTGTGTGTGTGTGTGTGTGTGTGCAAGCGTGTGCGCTGTGTGTGCATGTGGGGGTGTGTGTGCATGTGTGTGTGTGCTGTCCGGGTCCGGGAGCTCACATTTATCTGTAACATTTATGTCCATATGCACATATTATGAATTGCGGAGATAAATAAAGTAGTTAAAATGTGTGTGTGTGCATGTGTGCTGTCCAGGAGCTTGCAATAGTGTGGCGACATTTCCTGCGGGTTTGGAGAGGAAGAGAGAGGGAGCGAGATAAAGAAAGGAGAAGAAAGAGAAAATAAAGAGTGACATAACATTTCATATGACTCAGTGTGCAAATTAATTCATGTGTATTCAAAGTGGGTTTTATATCACCTCCCTATCCCACCCTCTGCCCCTCTGTCACCCTGCTCTCCCTAGTGTGTGTGTGTGTTACCCAGTATGACAGATGTTGCCCTGTGGCAGTCGCTCCACTCTGAGTGGGAGAGCAGGCGCTGGGGAGAAGCACGTATGCAGGACTAGCTGCCTGGTCTCTCCCCACGCTAAGGTAATATCAGCATTGACTGGCTGCCTGGCCTCTGACTCCTCCCACGTTAAGGTAATTTCAGCATTGACTGCCAGAACAGGACGTGAAGCACACAGAGGATATGCATATCCACACTAGCATAGGCCTATAGTAGAAATGTACACACACACTCACACTCACACACACACACACACACACACACACACACACACACACACACACACACACACACACACAAAGACACGAACATAGCAATTTCTTCCAGACAGGTCAGGATAAATGATTCTATTGATGGGCCAGTTACAAATTGCTGTGGGGACCTGTGGGGACTTGAACGAAGACAGACATCTCCACACACACGGAGGACATGCATATCTCTTCTTGCACACAGACATGCAGATGCACAAAAACACAAACTCACATATTTTTGTGGGTGCATTTCATTCACGTAGGCCTATTTACCTGCTTAAAATCGGAAAATAACCTACCGTTTACATTAGGGTCTTTATTTGTCATTTTTGGTGAAGGGAAAAATGGGGGAAGTAAAGGAAGAGAGCAAAACAAATCTAAAATGGATACTCAGGAAAAATGGGTTTAATTTGCCTTTTGGTCCAAACCGCACAAAGAGTACACTTGATGCGGCACAAGAAGAGGCGGAATTGAAATGTTTATTTTCACCCAAACCTCTGATTACTGCTATTAGCCGTTCCAATTAGAAATGTTCTACTGTGCCGAGGACTGAAACTCCCTGAGCTTGACTTTATATCAGCAGGAGAGTTTAGAGTCTGCAAAGCACGTATGCTATTCCATCATTTCCACATGCTACGGGACATTTACGTCCTGAAATCAACCCACCAAGTCCACTTATTTCAGCCCCATTGAAAAATACAAGACATCAACAGTAAGCCTTTAAGGTTGAGACCACATCTTCTATTACATGCAACTCATTCAGAATTCTGCGGCAAGAATTTAAAAAAACGCCAGACGGAGAATACTTTATTTATTTATTATCTAGGCCTATTTACTTATCTTTTCTATTTTGTCTCAATTCCTGCCTTATTCTGTCTATTTCTTTCTTGTCTCTTTCTATCTTTTCTACCTTTCTCCATTATCATTATTATTATTTTAACATTGTTGTTTATCCAGTTGTTAAGCACTCTGAGCTGCATGCCTTGTATGAAATTGTGCTATACAAATACAGTTATCATTACAGTTATTATTACATATAATCACTATGGAGAGGCTAAAAAGTTCTTCCATGGAAATAAAATAGCATACCGGTACAACACAGAATGGCCTATTATCATCAATATACAGATTGATGCTATATGTGCAATTATATGAAGTGAGGAAAAGTGTGGCTCTATTTGAGAAGAGTGCTCTAATTGCGACATACACAGATGATTATCCAATCCGTCTTGTCCACATGCCAGCACTTCAGCGTCAATGGATCCTCTTCAATATCTAATCTCTCATCCTCCCTTTATTCAATATCTCACAAAAGTCAAAAGCAATTCAAAAGTCATGTTTTCATTTGCAATTGGAATACGTAAAAATCCTCAAAAGGTTGTTGTGCCTAGGCTTACAGCAAGGAATCTTTGCTGCGTTCTCTAAGGAGGCGGGTCATCAGCGAAGCACAGCCACAAGCACTAGCTGGACTGTGGCCGAAAACCAGGCGGGGCAATTTTGGATTAGACCAGCCCCTCACACGGCCTCCTGCTTTCCTACAATACTATGATTCACTCAGTCTACTGACAGTCTCATTTCAAGACAGGCCAATGGGTCACTCCATCTAAATGGAGGAAAAATTTAACCAAACATAAAAACAAACACAAAACAACGGCATCGTCCCCTGAAGATGGTCGGCCCACCGGGGAAATGCCTTGTATGCCAGATTACTGAGGACAGGAGATTAGGTGGTGAGATTGAGTCCATGCCTCTCTGGTCTCACCTCCACCCCCTCGCTCTAGCAGACAGACAAACCAGAGCTCCTCTTCCCATCCATTAGTAGGTGAAAGGGAGAAAACGAAATGTGAATAAAGAGAAAGCAACACCAGACGACTGAGAAAGGCATAATCAATAACCAAGGAAAGAAGGTGGAGGAAGAGGAGGAGGAGAAAAAAACAGAAGAAAAACAAGCAGCACACATCAAACACACACACGCACACATGTACACGCACACACACGCACACACAGCGAGGGAACTCCACAGTAGGCCAGAGACCGTTCACATCTCTTCACTCTCTGTGAAAAACAGAAGAATATGTTCTGCTGTATACTCTGGCTTGAAGGGGAAGAGGACCCAGTTCATAATACACTAATTCTTGAAAGTTTGTAAAAAACATGTTCCACCAATAAAAGTACTTATTTTGTTGGAAATCAATTACATTTGAACAAAATAAATCCAGGTAATGATCAAGGGGTCTGTTACACAAATGTACAGCTGTTAGAAAGGTTTAATTACACCCGGGTGCAAATAGCAATATTAACTATTCACATGCGGGTCCTAATAGCAATGTTCACTACACCCGGGTGCAAATAGCACTGTTCACTATTCACACCAGGGTGCAAATAGCAACAAGGACTATTCACACCTGTGTGCAAATTGCAATGTTCACTAATTCACACCTGGGTGCAAATAGCAATGTTCACTATTCACACCTGGGTGCAAATAGCAATGTTCACTATTTACACCCAGGTGTAAATCTGCCTTAATGAAACCCGGGACATCTGCCTTAATGATATTATCAAGGATTAGGAAAAAATATGGCATCTTTCTACTGTTTTGGGGACTAAAAATGGTATTTCATGATTTCGGGGCAAACCAAAGCAGATAACCACAATCTCTTCTGTACAATGTTTCGTTTTGCATCTCTTAAATGTTAGAATTCTTAATCAACAACCCCTCAGGCCAGGGCTGAACTTAATTGCATTTTATCATTGAGAACATAGTGTTTAGGTAAGAGCAATGTCTGTGAGATCAATTAGGAACTTTACATAAATAGCCCAAAGCATGCATGATAATACCTGGCCCAAATGCCTAGGTTCAGTTTTGCATACCAGATCTGGAGGTGAAGTGGAAAGAGAAGCCTCCCTCAGACAACATGTATGGACGTTAAAAAGCAGTAGAGTAAAGCTACTTTATTGGCCCTGAAGGAAAGGAAGGAATCGAGATGCACGGCCATGGCCTACCAACATCAGATCAAGACATCAGGGCTGTTGGACCTTGAAATCTGTAGGGAACATTCAGGCCATCAAATGTTGATGTCTTTCCAAACTTATGAAGTGTCTTATGCATAACTCATGCCTCTGACACCTGTATTCTTAACAAAAAAAAACCCTGCAGACAGCATGAATGCAAACACAGGAGGGTGGCAAGACCCCGAGCTCAGAGAACCCATTAAAGCACAGCTTGAATTTGTGCAGTTCATCTTGTATGCAGCAAACGTTGGGAAATAAGTATATATATATACAGTATTAAGGAATATTTTTCACACACACTGTTCACAGTGAAGATGCCCCCTGGCATGTGGCTGCCTCCCCTCTGTGAGAGCCGAGTGGGTTTGGTAGACACAGTGCAGGTCTGGACAGAGGGAGAAATAGACCCCGGGCACTTATGACTTAAAGCCATAATATGAAGAGTTCAGATGCAAAACCCCCTAAGTGCCATTTCAGAAAATAATCTTAATCTATTTTTATTTAATACAAAAGCTATAAAAATTGCATATATTTTATTTTATTTATGTAATATAACTATTTATATGTATTATTAAGTACATGAATGTAAACCAAACCAACAACGGGGTTCTCTAAAAATATAGAGTGCAGGTCTTCAGAAATGGAGTTAGGGGGTTTTGCATCTGAACTCTTCATATAAACATATATTTTTTCTTAAATTTCTGAAAATAGGGGCCCACGAGGGTGCAGGGCCCACCAGCAATGCCAGCTATGCCAGATGGCCAGTCCAGCCCTGACACGGTGTGAGTGGGTGGGCGGCTCCATCACTGCCAATAAGCAAAAGCATCCTGGGTAGCCATGGAAACACAGAAATGGACATCTAATGAATTGAAGTGGCCATCTGCCTCCAGGCAACTCTGATCCCAAATATGGGGTCAAAAGGTTACATTCGTGCCTAACAAGTGGGGCCGCTATAGCAGTAGAGCAGTATTTCCCAACCTTTTCTGTCTTGCGTACCCCCTAACGCTATAGCTTTTCCTCTATCTCAATGTGACAATTTCGAATACAGTATATTTGTTATCAATACACTTTCCCCACGTACCCCCTGTATTGTGCTCGGGTACCCCTAGTGGTACACGCATGTCTGATTGGGAAACACTGCAGTAGGGGACCAGGCGGTGGTCAGACGTATACGGAGTGGGTACGAACAATGTCCGAGCTTCTGAGCTCTGGGTCAAGATTCGTCCCCTTATAGACTCCCACTCTCGCTATTATGAGTACAAGGAATCAATTTACATTCTGCAGAGCATGACAGGATCCATTTCATAGCACATATTATCCACTCTATCCAGTGGGTCAGAATAAAACATTGGTGGAGAGGAATACAATTGGCTGTGTCTAAGAACGGCCATGACCTCACTCTAAAATAACCCTCAAGCACTGCTTGAAAGGCTTGCAGAAGAACTTGTGTATCTTACAACTACATGGAAAGACAGATTCAATAAAATTAATGGTAAGGTGGTGCCTCCGCTAAGACATTAACTTCATCGAAGGCCGTTATCCCATTTATCTCTCGTTAGGGTAGGCATGCCCTTAACTACCATTGAGGACACAGAGGTCATGACTTGTGTCCTCTGTATTTTTTCCGAAATGAAAAATATATCTATGAGGAAAATCGATCTATGATCAACAATGTTAAATTCAGTCTGTATAAACCACCCCCATTCTCATTTACTTGCCTTAAATCATGAGTAGAAATATAGACTACTATCATCAACTACTACGGGCAGTCATGGGTGAGCGGTTAGGGCGTCAGACTTGCATCCCAGAGGTTGCCGGTTCGACTCCCGACCCGCCAGGTTGGTGGGGGGAGTAATCAACCAGTGCTCTCCCCCATCCTCCTCCATGACTGAGGTACCCTGAGCATGGTACCGTCCCACCGCACTGCTCCCCATGGGGCGCCACTGAGGGCTGCCCCCTTGCACGGGTGAGGCATAAATGCAATTTCGTTGTGTGCAGTGTGCAGTGTTCACTTGTGTGCTGTGGAGTGCTGTGTCACAATGACAATGGGAGTTGGAGTTTCCCAAGGGGCTTTCACTTTCACGCTTTCATAATATTAAGGAGCCTTGCAACAGTCAGTGTGCGAGTCATGGATACACATTGCAAAGAATGTTTTCTCATCAAACATGCTGGAGCGCATCCTCAAGGCAACGATTAATGAAAACGAACTGAAGAGAAGCATTCTAAATGTACAGTATGCAGTACAGGGTGCAGTATTCAACCTCGGTATTTGACAATGTCTCGTTACTGCCCTGAGGGTAGGGTATCTAAATGACTGTCCGGAAAATTGTAGGAATCATACCAACTGCACCAGAATCTAGCGACCAAGTTAGATGCTTTTCTGTCAGACAAGTCTAACTTGGACACATAGAATTTTCATTTGGAATGCAGACTGTGTGAATATTTAATTTCGTTACATCATGCACATGGCTCCTAAAATGTTATCCCTTAGAGACCGTCGGTATTCCAAACGAAGATTCTATGCACGTCCAAGTTAGACGCTTAACCAGTTGGTTATGCATCTAACCATGCCTTCATGGAAAATGACTCAAAGACACATTAATCATCAAAGTGGTCTAAGCATTGAAATGTTTGGACATGATCAAAAACACAAAACCTTTGCTATCGGTACCAGGAAACGTTGTCTGTGAACTTCACAGAGGGTCCATCGGTTGCCTCTATTGGCTAAGCCCCACGATCACACAGGGAGGATCATTCTTCATACGGAAAGCCTTGAACTTAAATCCTCTCAACTCCAGAATTTGTGTGGCGAAGCCACCATCAGAGGGATGACATGCAATTCAGAAGGCTGGATTTTCTGGAGCACGAAAAAAGTTTTTTCCTTTGAAGTGACATGAGGCTGTTTAAATGAATCAGACTGCTGGTCTGGCCTAGACGAGTCACATGGAAAAAGGCAGGGTTCCTGGGACTCACGCTAAACTGTCCTCATTTATCAAAATCCTAATATGATGCAACACTGCATGTCCACCAGCTGTGTTTGTAAATAACTGGGTAAATCATGAAACTAGAGGACTGCATTCAGTTGGCTGCTTCCGGTGTATTAAAGTGCTGTTTTAAAGTTTAAAAGTTGAGAGTGCAAGGAGAAAGTATCAGTTGTACTGCTCAGGCAGTGCCAGGGCCGGCCCGAGGCATAAGCGAACTGTGGGATGGCTTAGGGCCCCCACGCCACCAGCCCTGCTTAGGGCCCCATAACGGCTTGGGCCGGCCCTGGGCGGTGCAGAGATGACTACAGGGGGGCCTGGTTCCTCCTCAGGCTGGGGTGACTCTGGGGTAGCAGGAGCAGCAGGAGAGCCAACAGTCGTGGCAGCAGCGGCAGCAGCAGCAGCAGCAGCCCCATTCCTCTCCTGCTGGGCTTTGCGGACCAGAGCTGCCAGCGGGTGGTCTAGGTCAATGACCCTCAGGGGCTGAGATGAGAGCAGAGTTAGGCATTAACAGTGGGGAAATCAGGAGATATGTAGCTGACAAAAGGTACTATTTGTACTATTAAACATCTCTGTGTCACTCAGTACATGCAGTGATTACTGAAAATAAAAGGGCAAGTATGAACCTAACACACTGCAGGTAAAAAGTCTGTTTCTTCAGACACTACTGGCAGCTGGTGTTTGGGGACGTTAACAGTGGACAAATGCAGGGTGCTTTTTCAAAATAAATACTACTTGCCCAGGAAAAATAGACTTATAAAACATGTGAAAGGAGACATCTGGCAAAAAGATTACATATGAGCTACCATTGCAATTCAGGTTTGGGACAGCTTAGATCTGGAAATGGCAAGCAGGGTTTAACAGATCTATACTGACATATCAGGACAGAAGCTTTTTATACAGATACTGAGGCTTTTTGGGTTTCTTTTTTTTAAAGAGTATACATGACAAGGCAGATATTAAAAAAGAACTCAGTTCTTTACCAATAAAATATATATGAGAACTGATGCTATGAAGAGAAATAGCAAAGCTATTAAAACTGACAAGAAAGAAGTAACATTGTTACATGCATATCTCTTGTGAAGCGCAAACCATTACATGAAAACTAGGAGCACTTTGAAGATATCCTATCTGTCTAGCCCAGCTCTCATATCTCCCTCTCACATACAACATTTAAGGACGCAAAGTGGAGTAACAGAACATTTCCTTATTTCATATTTATTTCTTTAGTTTTAGTAAACACATTCTGAAAAACAACCGTCATAGCACAATCAGAGCTTCATGCTTTACTTTTGTTTTCAATCAGACCAACGTTTCAGTTTACTCCTTTGTCTGAGTCATCGGGCGTCTCCTACGGACCCTGGTTGTTTTAATTAAAATACTGCATGATGAACTTCTGAGTGCATGGCAGCAACTGTTTTTCATAGAGTTCATTTCATAGTCTATTTACACAAGACAAACAAAACATTTAGTTTGATTTGGAAGTAAGTTATGATAAGCTGGTTTAAGCAAGAACCATTTTTGATAATTATCTTTCAGGTTGTAGGTTGTAATCCACACAATAGGACAGGAGATGGCAGGGTCAGATGGGAGCCAAACATACAGAATACTGTATGGAATTAATTGATGGTGAAAAGCCAAGGAAAGAAAGAACACCTTCCTTCTTAAATCTTCACTACTTTGAAGTTAGGTGCTTTGATATAAGACCCAATTATGTCAGGATTGGACCATGCTGATGTGTGTGCGCGCGCATCTGCAGGTGTGTGCGTGTCTGCGGGTGTGTGTGCATGTGTGTGTCTGTATGCAAGTGTGTGTGTGTGTGTGTGTGTGTTTGAACAAGTTGCTTCTTGAACGCTGAAAAAGGCAATCTGTAGCTGCAATTAGTGAGCAGTTAAAGGCCATGAAAAATGCAAACGATGACGGCTGTGCACTCAGGTCAGCTGAGGACGTGACGTGAGGAAGAGCGGGATTAGGAGTGAGGGAAGGTAAGTCAAGGTAGTTTATTTCTAAAGCGCATTTCATACATGGAGTTTGAAGCAATAAAACCATTCAAAACAGAAGGCGTAAAGCATAAGCATAAAACAATAGCAGTGCAAGGTGTGTTGTAAAAGAAGATAAAAACACAAGACAAAGGCAAGACATGGTCAAATAGAGTTGAGTGTCGTCCGCATAGCTATGGTAGTTAACTGAGTTTCTGTTCATAATTTGCCCCAGGGGCAGCATATAAAGGTTAAAAAGCAATGGCTCCAAAATGGAGCCCTGTGGTACCCCACAGAGTGAATGAAGGAGACAGGGAGGTGATGGAGGGATGGAGAAGGGTAGTAGATGTGATGAAGGGATAGGTGTTGGAAGATGGATGGAGAGAGTGAGGTTACTAATGTAGAGAGGGTGATAAAGGGGGATGGGGGGTAGGGGTGTTCGTCAAGTAAAGTGTACTATTGTCAAAAATCTATTTAACAGGGTTGGCACAGAAGTTTGAAATTGCGTTTGACCAGTCTCTCACACACATATAGCAGCAGAGAGCACATACAGTGATCGTATATTGTGTCCTGTAGTGTAGATGCAGTATAAGGTGCGCAGGGTAAGGGGGATAGCATCCTGAGCTACTTATGTCTTGCTTCACCTAATAGGGGTGTAAATTATAATCAAAATGTATCGATGCATCGATACCACGGCTGACAATTGAATCAAATCGTATCGTGGGGCATTCTTAAGTATCAAAACTTGTGCTTGTGTGTGTTTCTGCTGGGGGGCTCGAAATAGATCAGCTGCTATCAGGTCTTAAAGGGTGGTTGACTTTGGTTCTGAAAAGTAATACATTAAGATCAGGACAGCAGTGGACATGAGCCTAATTCTGATTTCACCTCACGCTGAGCTGTGAACAGTATGGGCATAATTAGGCCATATCTGACCTTGGACAGGGAAGAGACAGTGAGGGATGGGTCTGAGACACACCTCTGAAGGGAGAGAATGACGGAGGGATGGATGGAGGCGAGACTGGAGGAGGGGCAGAGGAGGAGGGGCGGAGGGGTGAATGTGATACAGACAGAGCTGGAGGGTTTACATAAGACACGTGCACCTGTGAAGCGAAACAGAGAGAGACAGACAGAAAGTCAGAAAGAAAGAAAGAAGAAGAAAGAAAGAAAGAAAAAAAATAAAGAAAGAAGGAAAGAAGACGACAGAGCACACCATTAGATCTCTAATGACCAACATGCCCATTAATCATTTCGTGCCAAAAAGGAGCACAAGGCGCTAATCACGAGTAGCAGCCAGCCCTTTTTCACGGCACTAATCACCAGTAGCAGTCAGTGCTGTTTCAGGCAGCAAAGAGGACCATTTGTTCACATCAGCAAGAAGAGAACACATTACAGACTGATAACATCTAAGGACCTCGGGGCCTTGGGACACCTTCAAGGTCTCTGAGAAAGTGAGAGAGAGAGAGGGAGAGAGAGTGTGCATGTGTGCGTGCGTGTCTGTCTGTCTGCGTGTGTGTGTGAACATTTAAGTAAAAGAGGTGTGAATGAATTTATGAGGTACAGTATATCACGAAAGTGAATACATCCCTCACAGTTTTGCAGATTTTTGAGTATATCTTTTCATAGGAAAGCATTACAGAAATGTAACTTTGACACAATGATTAGTGACCTTTTAACAACATATTTAACCGCTTAAATTTCTTGTTCACTCAGAAAAAATCAAAATACAGCCATTAATGTTTGAACATGTACTCACAAAAGTGAGTACACCCCAGATTAAAATCCGGTAGAGAAGGGGCTATGTTGGCTCGAATCGTCTCGAAATGAAACGAAATGAAAAGGGATGACAAGGGAGGTCAGTGTGCGTTTCAACCTTTCTTTGCATTGAACTTTTACATTTTGAGTCTGCATCTGGCTTAAATAGATTAGTGTGAGATTTGAATGCAATCCTATGGAGAATATCATGATCTGCTTCAGTAGTCACAGTGCATGTGCAAGCTTTACTTTTACCTACCAAAACTTTCTTCAGAGAGGAAGCAGATCAGCACAGTTCAAGTCACGCCCTTTCCACACACATTAGCCATCAAAAACACACACACACAAACTATTATTTTGAACTAGTGTGCTCATTACAAACACTCTCGCTCAAGCACACACATGCGCACGCATGCGTAGGCACACATGCACACACACACACACACGTGCGTGTGCAGGCACGCACGCGCACACACACACACACACACACACACAGACCCACATACACACACAAACATACACACACACACGTATAGGCACACACAGACATACACACACACACACACACACACACACACACACACACACACACACACACACACACACACACACACACACACACACACACACACACACATACAGTGCCCTCCATAATTATTGGCACCCCTGGTTGAGATGTGTTAAAAGCCTTAAAATAAATTCAGTGTTTATTGCAGAAGAATACTGTCACACTGAAAATTGTAGAAAAATGTAGCCTTCAACTCAAATGAATTGTAAGAAAATAAAAAAATCCCTGACTAAAAAATAATTATTTTTCATTAAATCACCTGTTCCACAATTATTGGCACCCTTAACAATTCCCAGGAAATAAATATAATTGAAGCATTTCTGTCATTTCTACAGTAGTTTACAAAGTTTACTAGAGTATGTAGGAACATTTAATTAGTAATTCATCACTTCCTGTTTCCCTGGGGTATAAATATGACGTGACACCGAGGCCATTTCTCTTATCCACTCTTAAACATGGGAAAGACAAAGGAACACGGCATACAAGTGAGGCAGATGTGCGTCGACCTTCACAGGTCAGGCAGAGGCTACAAGAAGATTGCCACTCAACTGCAGCTGCCCATATCCACTGTGAGAGGAATAATTAAGAAGTTCAAAACAACTGGAACAGTGGTAAACAAGCCTGGACGAGGACCCAAGTTTATTTTGCCACCACGCACAGTGATGAGGATGGTAAGAGAAATCAAAAGATCTCCAAAGCTCACTGTTACAGAATTACAACAAATGGTAGCATCCTGGGGTCACAAAGTCTCCAAATCAACCATCAGGCGCTGTCTACACGCCAACAAGCTGTTTGGGAGGCATGCACGGAGAAAACCTTTCCTCACTCACAATCATAAACGCAAGCGTCTGGAGTTCGCCAAGCGGTATTGGGGCTTCAACTGGGACCGTGTGCTTTGGTCAGATAAGACCAAGATTGAGCTTTTTGGCAACAAACACTCTAAGTGGGTCTGGCGTACCACGAAAGATGCGCATGCTGAAAAGCACCTCATACCCACTGTGAAGTATGGGGGTGGGTCAGTGATGCTGTGGGGCTGTTTCGCTTCCAAAGGCCCTGGGAACCTTGTTAGGGTGCATGGCATCATGAATGCTTTGAAATACCAGGACATTTTAAATCAAAATTTGTTGGCCTCTGCCCGAAAGCTGAAGCTGGGTCGTCACTGGGTCTTTCAGCAAGACAATGACCCTAAACATATGGCCAAATCTACACAGAAATGGTTCACCAGACACAAAATCAAGCTCCTCCCATGGCCATCTCAGTCCCCTGACCTCAACCCCATTGAGAACCTGTGGGGTGAGCTGAAGAGGAGAGTACAGAGGAGAGGACCCAGGTCTCTGGATGATTTAGAGAGATTCTGCAAAGAGGAATGGCTGAAGATCCCTCTTTCTGTCTTTTCCCATCTTGTGAAACATTATAGGAGAAGATTAGGTGCTGTTTTGTTGGCAAAAGGGGGTTGTACAAAATATTAAAACCAGGGGTGCTAATAATTGTGACACACATTATTTGATGTCAAATAATTATTTCTTTATGTGGGATTTTTTCCCCACTGAATAAATGCACTTGTATTGAAGGTTGGATTTTTCTCTTTTTTTCCATTAAGGTCCCATATTATTTAGAAAAAAAATAAAATAATTGGAAGCTAAAAAACACATCTCAACCAGGGGTGCCAATAATTATGGAGGGCACTGTATATGTGCAGGCAGGGCCGCTGACAGCTTTGGCTGGGCCCGGGACAAAGACATCTGAAATGGGCCACAAACCCAATCCACACAATGTAATGAGGACCCAATTCTGCCCCCCCCCCTCTCTCCCTGGGCCTGGGACAAGTGACCCCTTTGTCCCCACCTGTCAGCTTCCATGCGTGCAGGCACACACACACGCGCACACACACACACACACACACACGCTCACACACACATGTTTGAGTGAGTGTGTGTGAGAGAGAGAGAGAGCATGTGTGTATGTGAGATAATGTGTGGCGGTAGTACTCAAGATATATTTTTATTTTTACTGTAATGTTCAATTATGTGTATAACGTCTTGTGTATGTTTTGTATGTGTGTATTTATGTAAGCTGACAGACACCTTAATTTCCTTCGGGATTAATACAAGTACTATCTCTCTCTACACACACACACACACACACACACAAAGCAGTCAGTGATGGGTATGAAGTTTTCATAAAGAGTCTGCATCAGCAGCAGGAGAGGGGGCTATACAGGAGTACACTTAACAGGAAACTGGTGCATGAGTGAAAAGGCATCTGTCCGCGAGACGTCTCTCTCTTTCCTTCTGCCAAGTCCTTAACCTCTTTCCTGTGCACACATCTCCTCCTCTCTCACCCACTCCCTTTCTCCCCTCCTTTCCCTCGCCCCACCACAACCCCCAGCATTTGCATCCATCCCCAAACCACACACTGACGGCTGCTCGGTTATGCGAGAGCTGATTCAATCAGTGTCTGAAATGCCCCTGTGTGTGGCCCTTCTTTAGGGCTGCCGGCGATTACTAACGATCCAAAGACCTTCTGCTGATAGCTACAGTGTCAATCAAATCAGAGCTTGTGTTTCAAGACCATCTTTGGTGGGATACACACTTAGCAGAGGCATTGAGTTCAAAAGGAAGCTTTAGCTAACAAAGCACCTGGGTAAGAGAGGAGGGACAGCTAAAACCACATTTTATGTGTGGGAATAATGTATTATCCCTAGTTTGAGGCGTGTGTGTGTGTGTGTGTGTGCCCTTATGTGTCCGTGCGTCTTTCATATGTAAGAGTGATTGATAGACTCTGTGGCTTTACTTGCGTTACAGTAAGGCAAAGCCTCTGTGAGTCACTCACTGCTTTATTGGTTCAAATAGTAAAAGTTTCTGAAAGCTTTTTAATCCTTGGCTCCAAGATGTATGTGTGACGCAGGCACCAGTCTTTTGCAATTCAGACCAAAAACCTTGAGAAATTTAACTGATCACACAAGATGTGCTCAGGAACAAAACTAGATTAACAGCAAGGACCTTTGCTGAAGAGTATTGGGTCTTTTATGTGTCTCCATCATGATGAACAGAGCTGGACTGGCCATCTGGCATAGTGGGCATTTCCCAGTGGGCCCCACACCCTTGTGGGCCTCTATTTTGAGAAATGTAAAAAAAAAAAAAAAAAACTGTTTGAGTGAGTCTGTTCTGCACGGCTAATGATGAGGGGCCCCTTTAAGCTAAAAGTGCCTGGGCCCTATTTCTCCCCCAAATACAGCCCTGATAATGAAAATGGGTTTGCGAGAGAGAGAGACTGAGCGAGAGAGTTGCTGTTGCAGGCCCTTGCCAGTGTGCCGTGTGGCTGTGCATGAATGTGAATGCAAATTTGATGACCCATCCCATGTTTTGAACCAGGGCTGGACTGGGGGAAGAATAGCCCCCCCGCCCTAAATAGCAGCGCAGAACTGACACAGATGATTTTTTTTTTCATTTCTGAAAATAGGGGCCCACGAGGGTGCAGGGCCCACCGGGAAATACCTGTAAGCCAGATGGCAAATCCTTCCCTGGGCCTGGACTCTTTTATTCCAATATCTGTGATTGTTTTGAACTAGGTACGCACTTACAGTATGCATTTATTGCATGTCTATGATGGTCCTGTAAGTTTATGGGGTTTTTTTTGTCGTGTCATGTGTTGGGTTTTATGTGGCAGCTATACTGTATGTCCAAGGCAAATTTCCCTCAGGACGAATAACAAGAATTTTGAATCTTGAATCTTGAATATCGTCTCTCAAGTTATTGCAACTAAAGCCTATAGCCTATTCTGTGCTGTGGTCCTGTAATGTATTCATGGCATTCGGCTTTGATACCATACTTTAATTTGCTCCAGCGGGATTGGCCAGCATCTTCCCCTTGATCCAGCCATGCTATACCAGAAGCCCTATTGCACCACTGTCCCTAATTACAAGGCAGACATCAAAGTAGGCCTATGATTACGCGAGACGTGTCCCACGTTTATTTCATGAGGGAACCATCTGGACAACCAGCCTGATCTCCAAAATTTCTGTGCTCCTGGACACGGATGTTAAGGACACAAAATCCGTGTCCAGAGGCACGGATTTTGCCAAAATAAACAAATAATAATAAACAAAATAATGCTATAGCAATTTGAGTTGTGCCTTGACCAAAACATTCCCTAACCTTAACCTGTCATTAAAGACATATTTTTGAGAAATACCTTTTCCAGTTGGTTAATAGGCTATCAAATTCATATAATGAATGAAAGAATACTAGCTGTGCCCAGCCTGGGCCAGACCAAAACAATCCGTTAGTCTAACCTGTCAGTAAGAAATGTTTTTTTGAGAAAAAATACTTAAGTTGTGATAGGCCACCGCTCATCTGTTTAGAAGGTGCAGGATTCAGTAGAAATTTCAGTATAAGAAGAAGACAATCCGCACACTTCAGGTCTATTTTTGTGCAAAGAAGCTTTACTTGACTTGCAAGCTTTCGGTCCTTAGACCTTCATCAGGCGAAAATACTTGAAATTAGAAAAATCCTGAGAAAACACAAGACTGTGGAAACAGTGGGAGTATAGAGAAAACTTCCGTGTGTCCATCATGCTCCTGGACACAGATTTTGTGTCCTCAACATCCGTGTCCAGGAGCACGGAAAATCTTGGAGATCATGTTGCGACAACATGCACACACAATCACACACACACACACACACACACACACACACACACACACACACACACACACACACACACACACACACACACACACACACACACACACACACACACACACACACACTACATTTGGCTTGGGGCCCCAGCTGAACCTAGAATCACCTCTGCTTATAAAACATAGGCCTACTGTATTTGTGCTACCAGGTCAGGGCATAACTGAGACACAGACCATATGTTTTGGGTTCTTATGTCAAAGAATTGGAATGTGGTCTGTCACTTTTGAGTGGCCCTGTCAGGTAGGGGCAGATGCTTTCAACACTTTGACAGCACACACACAAACACACACACACACACACACACACACACACACACACACACACACACACACACACACACACACACACACACACACACACACACAAGCACACACACGTGCGCACACACGCACACACGTACGCACGCACACACACACACACACACACACGCACGCACGCACACACACACATAAACACAGAGACACATAAAGATCCATAGCTTTAACCCAAATGTGTGTGTGTGTGTGTGTGTGTGTGTGTGTGTGTGTGTGTGTGTGTGTGTGTGTGTGTGTGTGTGTGTGTGTGTGTGTGTGTGTGTGTGTGTGTGTGTGTGTGTGTGTGTGTGTGTGCTTGCGTGCGTGCGTGTCATGTGTGTTCACAAGCGCGCGTGCCTCTGTGTGTGTGTGTGTGTGTGTGTGTGTGTGTGTGTGTGTGTGTGTGTGTGTGTGTGTGTGTGTGTGTGTGTGTGTGTGTGTGTGTGTGTTTATTCCCTGATACTGTATCACCAAGATAAGATGAGATTATGATGAGTGATGGTTGAACGGTTGCCAAGCCTAACTATGTGTGTCGTGACGACTTGTGAAGTGGTTCATTAATGTTTAGATCGGTCTCTTTGGGAACACTTTCACTGAGTGAGCTGTCTCAACTGATTCTGGTTTGACAGCAGTAGATGTGATATGTAACAGGGGATGGACAGTTATATTGCAAATGTAGAAATTTGAAATTGTGTCATTGTGGTAGCAAACACAGAAACTGAATGGGAAACTGTCATCCATTGCCACTGAATAGAGGGGACGCTGTTGTTCTATTCTGAAGTGAAGCAACGGCAGGAAACAACGTGGAAACTGGAAAAAAAAAACCTGACATTATCTCTATGGCAGGGGGTGAAAACTGGAAAAAATGGCCAATTCCTATTCCTGCATAGAACCGGAATAAAATGTAATGCTGGTGCACGGTACCGGTAAGAGAGTAGGCTTAATGCTGCCTAAAACTCACATTTGACATACAACCACACTATGCCATTTGAGACAAGTCTTATGAGGAGACACCCAAAATATTTATGCAGCGATATAGATGTGTAGTGCACATGTTTATTATGTTTGTTTATTGTTAGTTTTGCAGGCAGTGGGGGTAGCACTGGTGAGAAACAAAACCTACTTTCACCCCTGCTTATAGTGAACTACATGACTTATGAGACTAAAACTAAGCAATACACCTCACAAATTATCCTGTGCAGTATGTGTATGGGGATCAAATCAAACTGATCTCACGCACAAACGCATTGCGCACTATCAAGTCAAGTGTGTAACATTTTGGAGACTAGAAACATTCAATTTAAATTTTATTTGAGCAGCAATTTTCAAAGCTTTGGACATCAGCCAAATCTGTGAACCTACAGGGCCGCTGTTAGAAATTGTGCTCCCTGATATAGAAAATCATGTTTGGCTCCCATCCCATCTAATACCACAGTGGGCCTGTCTTAAGCTTCAGACCCCTTGAATTGTCCTGGTGTACCCTCTGACTCCGTGTGTGCATTTGTACTCATACAAAAAATAACACAGAGCATGCACATACACACACACACTTCAGTGCAGTGTGATCCCTGTTCCAACTGCTCAGATCACCACAGCATTCTGCATCGATCTACCACGTGCTGCTGCCTCTCTCCACACCTCTGCCATCACCTTACAAATGCCATTGAGCAAGGCATGACGGAGAGGAGAATGACATTCAGCTCAAACAGTCTCACATGGCTGCTCAGAAGATTAGAACTGCACCTGTCAGCAGGACTGGACTGGGATGAAAAAGCAGGCCAGGCATTTTCAGTCAAGACCAGTCCGCCAGGCATTGAGATGAAGTCCGTCACAACAGTAATAATCTATTGCGAACTATTTTGACTGCAAAAGCCAAAGTTAGTTGTTAAATCTGACTTGTAGAGCACATGAGGACTGACACCACAGTATTGAGAGGAGGAGCAGGCCAAACTCATCAACAGTTCACCGGGCAAATGCCCTGTATGTCCTCTGGCCAATCCAGCCAGGCCTGTCACCTTTGGCAGGGGCTTGCAGTAGCACATGGAGACCTGTTGGAGACAGTGTGATTTGCCAAACGAAGGCGAATCTCTCTCTCTCTCTCTCTCTCTCTCTCTCTCTCTCTCATTTTGTCTCTCTCTCTCTGCATACTCTTTTACCTGTAAAGATTTCCCTTGCCCTTCTCTCACGCTCACAGTCTGTCATCCCGTGTCTCACCCTCTCCCCTTTTCTGACATTATTTCAGTAGCTGTTTCAGCACCAGTGCACTAAAGCCTGAGTGGAGGAGATCGGGGCAAGAATATTTTGTTTGCTCAAATCACCGGTGGATGCCCAATATGCTGTGAAGGAGGAAATATGAGGGGGAGTGAAGTGTTATTTTCACATCGCCTCCAACATTTTTTCCCCCATAAATGTGGTGGAGATAAATGCAGTGCTGTCTCGCCCTGTAGCAGAGACACTGAATAAACACTTCAGTATCTTGTCAAAAAAGGGAGTCCAAGGCACTCTTCTTGTGGAAAAATATTTTGAAAAACCTTTATTGAAACATGGCTAATAAGTTTAAAAGTGTTTCGGTGCAAGCCTTCTTCCCTGAAGAACCCTGAAGAAGGCTTGCGCTGAAACGCGTGGGTCTCTGCTCCCATGCTTTTAAACGTATTAGTCATGTTTCAATAAAGTCTTTTTAATATTTTTCCACAAGAAGAGTGCCTTGGACTCCCTTTTTTGACAAGATATTGTTTTTTTTCCCCAACACCAAAGAGCACCTTCAAGATTTTTTTTTGACCAATTCCCTGAGCACTTCGGCTTTTCTCTTCACTTCATAAACACTTCAGTATATCTCCAAAATGTGAAGGCCCAAACAGTAGGCTCCTTGTTGAAGGTGGTAGTCTTAATGATGCGAGACACACTGATCTTGGTGAAAAAGTTACAAATTCTTTCTGGCATAACACCTACGCGTTTCGACTGTATTCAGTCTTCATCAGGACAAAAAGAAAGTTTGTCCTGATGAAGACTGAATGCACACTATACACACTTTGCGTGTAAAACTGTTGAGACATACAGTGATTTACAGAAATAAATGAGTTACATCACGATATGTCTTGTTTTGGCCCTAGTCTGGTGATTATGTATATTTCGTACCCTTGTGTTCACATCAATATTGCGTAGGTGTTATTTGGAATGGAAATATGGGGTAGGACGTGGGAGTACACAGACAAGTCTTGTTGATTGCTACATCCTATACATTAATGCCAACCAATTCATTTTGCCATGGGCATAAAAGGGATTTGTGTTGAAAGGGGGCAGAAATGATTATAATAATCCAATTACTGAAGCCTACATATTGATGAAGTGTTGTGATCCTCCACATTATGCTTCACACCATCCTCCTGCAAATGTAGATTCATAGCCGTCATGTTGCAGTAGATCTCCATCGAGGCCTGGGGTAGAGAAATGCCTTGGTTAAACTTCTGTTAAATTCGTTTGTTAGGCTACTTAACATGTCTTGAATTGTTTTCAACAGGAAGTTGTTTGCGCTGAACAAGGTCCTGCTTGACCGGCTATGGAGAAAGCCTCGGGGCATGTCTAAAACTTTCAAGTTGAATGATGAGGAGGTGTTACTGAGTGACTTGCACAATGTAGAGTCCAATGAACCATGGGAGTTATCTGACTGCTGGTGGACTCTCCCACTCTTGCTGTGTGTGTGTGTGTGTGTGTGTGTGTGTGTGTGTGTGTGTGTGTGTGTGTGTGTGTGTGTCAGAGGTAAGAACGGGTAAAAAAATCCAAGCCCGAACCGACATGGGCCCATGGGAATTGGGCCGGGCCCGGCCCGAGGCCGACTAATTATTGGATGTGTAGGCCCGAGCCCGAGGGAAGCCCGAAATTTAAAATTTTATTTATAAGGAGGGGTGATCTATGATAACAAATCAAAGCCCTTAAATTAAAGCCATTAAAGTATTTTGTTACGAAATCTAAGTTAAATAGACTGTATAAACATGCAGGCCATCTTTTATATTTCTGTGTATGCTGCACTGCAGTGCACAGAGGTTACATTAAGCGATAATCCATCATTGACGCTTTTTTTAAGAGTTGGCGGAAAATTTTAAGGGCGTCCGTCATTTTGACCGGCTGATCATTGGGCCATAAGCCACAGCAGCAGTACGACCTTAAAAATCTAGCGCGGCACTTTCACAGAGAGAGACAGCGAGACAAAGAAGAACAACGACGCGAGCAGCAGAACAGGAATGAAGGAGTTCTTGAATTGCCATTGCAAGAGTTTATTAGGCTACAGTATGTGTCGGGTTGATGAGGCGACCTCTGTTTTTTGCAGACCACGCGTCTCTCGTGGCCAAAACACGGCCGAAATGCCTCAGCGCACTGTGATGGGAGGGAGAGGCGAGGGAAAGCGCGTGCATTCTAGCAGCAGGCACTGCACTGCTGGATTATCAACTGACGTGGAATATTATTAACGCACAGCCTACATAGCCTATTTATTTATTTAAAAAAAAAAAAAAAAAAAAAAAAACTGTCAACGATAGAGAAGCCGAACCCGACCCTACCCGAACGTAATGAGTGACATTTCAGGCCCGACCCGACCCGAAATTGGCTCGGGTTCGGGTTCGGGCCTGGGCCAAAAATCATAGGTCTAGTGTGTGTGTGTGTGTGTGTGTGTGTGTGTGTGTGTGCGTGCACGTGCGTCTGTGTCTCTGTATGTGTGCATACCTGTGTGTGTGTGTGTGTGTGTGTGTGTGTGTGTGTGTGTGTGTGTGTGTGTGTGTGTGTGTGTGTGTGTGTGTGTGTGTGTGTGCACGCATGCGTGTGTGTGTGTGTGTGTGTTTCTTTGTCCTCGGTTGTCTTGTCATATTAGTCTTGACCAGGGGTGGATTTCTCGAATCCGATCAAAATTAGCCTTCGGACCAAGTAAGTCCGAACGAAGTGCGACACAACAACTAACCAACAACGACGATTTCTCGAAACCCTCAGACCAACGTGGTCCGATGTAGGTACGAAGTAAGTGCGATGAAATTCCAATCAAGTATGTTCAGACGCACGATGAAGTTTTCGGAAATGCTCGGAGTGTCTCGCCTCAGCTCGGGTGCATTTGTCGCAAAGCAGTGACGCTGTACCACACAGTGCCTGTCACATTCAGGCTATACATCTATCAAAGTCCACAAATCTTTGTCAACACAATCATGTCCCCGACTTCACCCCTCTTCAACTGCAGTTACCAAATGCGACATTACAATCCACCATTTATTATTTTTACTTAGGCCTAGGTTTTGCATATAGGCTAATGTTTAATATTGTATGGTATAGCCTACCACTAATATGGAAACACGGTTGGTGGGTGAGTGGTTAGACTGTTGGAATTCCATACACATTTGCCGTTTCCTTATCGGAGGCGTGAGTTCAAGCCCCGGTGAATTTAGGCCTATATAATAACCACCCATCACATCTTTTTCCAGAACGGCAAGCAAAGTCATTCTCACGTTCATGGGCAACGGAACACTTTCAACAGGTTATGGCCAGACAGCTTGCAGTTAAATGCTGCTTGAAATGATAACTGAAATTACGCTTGAGAATTAATAAAACATATCAGAATGTTTATTTAATTTTCTAGTCTGCACGCAGTCTTTACGCGAACGTAAGCGGGTGGAACTGCCATTATTGCCGTTGTACATAAAGAGGCGCAGGAAGGGACCTATGGAAGGGCCCGTTAATGTCTGTAAACATGGCACATTCAAAGTCCTTCAACGTCGGAAAAGACCTGTTAACACAATCATATCCCCAAAATCCACCCCATTAAATGCAGTAACCAAATGTCGGTCTACACATCACCATCAATGAAGAGCAATGGGCGGTGAATGGTAAGCGCGAAGGCATTTCCAGTGTGACAAGATTTCGATTCCCTCAGTAAGATAGGCCTACATTAAGCGCAGGTGCCTATTCCTCTGCGCAACTGTTTATCCAACCTCTGTGTGTGTGCGTAAAGTGGCCGATCCACGCGTGCTGTTGGGCGCGCTTGTGGAGCTCTGGCATCGGAGAGTCTTTGCCTCGCAGCCACGCACGCAGTCACATTAAGGCCAAGTCAAATTGCTTTTCACCTGTATTTTACAAAAACACAAAACGATGGCCCAATTCACACAGATAGAGAAAGAATGACAGGATGCGCTGTGTTGTTTTCTGATCCCCCTGACTGCACTGCACTTCGTGCGCCATGGGCCATGGCGCTATTTGGAGTGTGCTCACTGCTGAAACAACATTTGCTTTAACAGTAGCCTATTGGCCGGCTGCTTGTGACAGACTTGTATTACAATAGTAGAATTGAAATGAAACGAAGAATATGAATGCTATGACATAAGACCTAGTAACGCGAAGAAGTGTCCTATTCTTGTCATCACGCCCGCCTTTCCGAGTGCCTTTCCATTACGCACTATTTCAACATACTAGGGCAGTTGCATAATGTCCATTTTTGAACTTGTTGTAGCCTACGATGTAGTTTGGAGTTCTTGTGGACTAAGGCATAGCCTACAATGCAAGGAATAGGCCTACAAGAAGGATCACCGCACACTGGTGCCTTTTAAAAATAACAGTGAACAGCGCATTTCGCAATGGCAACTTATAGGCTACATGTATTTCCATGTAGCCTATGCTTGTTGGAGTTTAATCAAAATGTGCTATTGGCTTTGTTATGTGTGGAGATATGTCAGCAATTAAATAATCTGCATTCATGCGAGATGCTGCTTTTGGTGTGGGTTCAAATCCCGATGGTAATCAAACGGTTCTTTTTTTGGCGCAGCTTTGATTGATCGGAGCTCGTGAAGCACGATAGTGGAACATATAAATTCCTACTATATTTGGACAATATTTTTATCCCCTATTTGAATATTGTGTTGGTGGGGTTTTTTTTTTCAGCCCTGTTCGTAACATGACTAGACATTTGGTGTAGTATGGGTCGGAGGCTTGTGCACTTGGTGGCAGTAATCGATCGATGTTGCTTGAACTCTGCCTGAACCCGCCCCAAACCACGAGCAAGAGTGACGTGCTTCCCAAAACAAAGGTGAACTAGCTAACCATGCTAGTCGTTCCAATTCCGACAGTAGTACTAACGAACAGCCCCTACTTCGTTTTGCAGGAACACCTGCGTCGTTCGCACCAACATCGGACGAACGACTTACTACATTACTTGTAAACATTGGTACTTTGTAAGTCCGAACGAAGTGTTCCAGAAACAGTTTTGTCGCAGCTGGGTCGTTAGTTGCTACATTAGTTAGCAACGAAGGTTTCGAGAATGTTAGCCCAGAGCGGCAGACTTGGCTGGGATGTGCTACTCAGGGGCGGACCTAACTACTTTGAGGCCCCAGGCAAAATATAGGCCTAAACAGCACCCCTCAAAAGTCATTATATAGACATACAATTCTGTGATTTGATGCTATTTTAGTGTTTTGTCTCATATATCTCTTGTATTACTTCACATAAGTGACAAATGAAGACCAAGCCTATTTTTTCTGTGTTTACCACTACTGGTGTGACAGTTGGGGCCCCTATGCAGGAAAGATTTGGTCGGGGCCCTAGGCAATTGCCTAGGTTTGCCTAATGGAAAACCTCTGGAGCTACTACTTATTCGGGCAAGGGGAGATTTTCTTAACTCCAAATGACAGGTGGCTTCCAGGCACTCCATGCCTTCCTCCTCAGACATTCAAATCACACCGTACACAATTCAATTTGGCCTTGCGGAGCTCTGTGCTATAGTGTTTTGTGTCTCTGGGTCTTGGGAGCGAGTGAGTGGGTTTTTCCTTTCAAGTCATCTCTTGTTAGACAAGCCCCTGGTCTCTATGAAATGCCTGGTCCCTTTTGATTGAGGAGGGCGGAAGACACGAGCGAAAGGCTTTCACCGCTCTGTCAAGTGTTGTTGCAGCAGTGCAGTATTGTGTTGGTTGGTTTGGCCCTGTGCAGGCCTGGACTGGGACAAATATTCAAGCCGGTCACCACACACACATTGAGAGAGGTAATGAAGCGTGTGGCAAAATGTTTAATCATCTATTATGTTTATGTTTAATCATCTATTATCTATTTGATCACAACTGCCAAAATGAGCCAGAGAGGACCAGGCCAAAATCATCAACAGTCCACCGGGCAAATGCCCTGTATGCCTAATGGCCAGTCCAGCCCTTGGCCCTGTTCCCCTTCTCTTTGTTTGCCTCCTCCCCAGAGGTGTCTGTCTTTGTGGAAATTTGTTTGAAACCGTGTGTGTGTGCGCGCGCCTGTGTGTGTGTGTGTGTGTGTGTGTGTGTGTGTGTGTGTGTGTGTGTGTGTGTGTGTGTGTGTTCAAAAAAGCCCTAAGGTGTTTGAAAGGCTTTCCATGACCATGAGCTGATATGAGGAGGCATGTCATTCATTCATCTATGCTTTTGATTCAGGGCCATTATATTACATTTCACATCATTACGGCATACACTCACCGGCCACTTCATTGGGAACACCTCTCTAATGCTGGGTTGGACCCCCTTTTGCCTATACAGAACTGCCTGAACAGCCTGCAACAATACTCGGGTAGGCTGTGGCATTCCTACGAAGATAAATTGGTACTAATAGGCCCAAATTGTGCTAAAAAATATCCTTATGCCCCAGCCTGAAACGTTGAGGCAGGGTTGACCCATGTTTTCATGTTGTTGACGCCAAATTCTGACCATTCCACTTGAGTGTTACAGTAGATATCAAGATTCATCAGACCAAGCAACATTTTTCCAAACTTTTAGTCTCGTTTATGGTGAGCCTGTCCAAATTGTTGCCTCATTTTCCTGTTCTTAGCTGACAGGAGTGGAACCAAATGTGGTTTTCCGCTGCTATAGCCCATTTGCCTCAAGATTTGATGTGCTGTGTAATCTAATCAGAGATTCTCTTATGCATACCTAGGTTGTAATGAGTAGTTATTTGACTTAAATGTTGCCTTTTTATCAGCTCAAACCAGTCTGGACATTTTCACCTGTCCGCTGCCGTCAACAAGGCATTTTTGCCCACAGAATCGCTGCTCACTGCATTTTTTTTCTTTTTCGTACCATTCTTTATAAACCCTAGAGATGGTTGTGTGTGAAAATCCCAGTAGATCAGTATTTTCTGAAATACTGAAATCAAGCCCTTTCGGCTTGACAGCCATGCCATGTTCAAGGTAATATAAATAACCTTTCTTCCCCATTATGATGCTCGGTTTGAACTGCATCAGATCATCTCGACCATATCTACATGCACAAATGCATTGAGTTGCCACCATGTGATTGGGTGATCAGAAATTTGCCTCAATGTGCAGTTGTAACAGGTGTTCCTAATGTAGTGGCCGGTGAGTGTATGTCAGTAAAGGTGACTGAGAGAGTGGTGCCATGTTACCTTTTCAGTATTGGATGCCATAGGCTTGCGTTCTAATGACAGAGAGCAGCCAGGTGCACTCTCGTCATTATAAAGAGGAGAATAGCCAGGGGCTTCAGCTAAACTAATTTGTACTCGCTGAGAAAAGGGCCCTCTCTGTTTGTCTCTCTGTCCCTGTCCCTATCTTTCTCTCTCCCCCCCCCCTCTCTCTCTCTCCGTGTCACGGTTAGGTGGAGAGAGAATAGGGGGCGAGAAATGGACTGGCCATGACCATGGTGTTATCTATTACCTGTTCAATGTTTCTGGATGTTGGCTGACTGGCTTGTTGGATGTCTGTCTGAATGACAATTAATGATTTCCCTTCCTGAAATTGCGGTCAGGACAGGTGCCTGCTTTGTCCAGCTTTGACAGCTGAGAGAATTCTCAGTTCAATTAATTTCAATTCACTCACCTCACCTTCCATTACCAGCCACCCAAAAGCAGAGACCCAATTCATCCACCAGGACCTCCTTTCACAACTCCAAGAGGACACAAGGTCGCATATTGGAATGCACCCAATGCCATTTCCTGCCCCTGAGACTGGAACAATGAGATACTGGGCTTTTGTAGGGCTGTCCACTCCACTCCAGCATGCCAGAAATATGCAGACTTACCATCTTGAAGGACACATAATATGTGCCCTGTGTTTACGTGTGCATGAATATGTATAGTTGTACATATGCATATTTTACACTACATAGTGGAGTTTTTTGTTAAATATTACAGTATATGTCGAATCTATTTTACTGCATATTATGTTGACATGTGTTGGTCCATAAAGCTCACTGATTAATTTCCCGCCACATCTCTCCTCTCCTCTTCGCACCTGTGGCCACACCTGAATAAGATGTCTGACAGACTAATAACATGTTGACATAGAGGATGAAACCTGGAGAGCAAAGGGGAGAGGAGAGGAGTGGAGCAGAAAAGAGGGCTGAAGAGGGGAAAGCAGTGAGGAAAGGAGAGACGGAGGAGAAAAGAGGAGTGGGGCAAAAAGGTTGAGTGTAGAGGAGAGGACTGGAACTGACTGGAGGAGAGGAGAGGAGAGGAGAGGAGAGGAGAGGAGATGAGAGGAGAGGAGAGGAGAGGAGAGGAGAGGAGAGGAGAGGAGAGGAGAGGAGAGGAGAGGAGAGGAGAGCTGGAGAGTAAATTTAAGTTCTGTGCCACATCTGTGTCATGGCTCACCTCACCTCACCTCCCCAGAGCCCCAAGGCCCACCACCTCGTCAGATGCCCCCACCACCCGCACCAGACTTAGCCTTCAGCCTTCGCGTCCCCTCTATTTACCTGGAGTGATTGACACACTGGAAATGAAATGATAATCCTTGCACAGTCTCCCCTCCAGGAGTTTCTCTCTCTCTCTCTCTCTCTCTCTCTCTCTCTCTCTCTCTCTCTCTCTCTCTCTCTCTCTCTCTCTCTCTCTCTCTCTCTCGTTCTGTGTGTCATTCTCTGTCTCTCTCTTTCTTCTCCTTTCTCACTCATTTCCCTCCATCCATCCACCTCCCTCTCTACCACTCTCTTTTGCATTTTCTCACTGTTTTAACCCATCATCCTCCTTTCATGCTGTCTCATTTTCTTAGGCTCCCTTCCTCTCTCCCTCTCTCCCTCTCTCTCTCTCTCTCTCTCTCTCTCCCTCTCTCTCCTCCCTCTATTTTTCTCCTTCTCCCACTCTCTTTTGCCTTTCCTCTTTTTCTAAACCATCCCATCATCCTACTGTCACGCTCACCTTGTGTCATTATCTCACCCTCCTGTCCACCCTCTCTTTCTCTCCCTCCCTCTCTCTCCCTCTGTTATTCTCTCTCTCTCTCCC
Organism: Engraulis encrasicolus; assembly: GCF_034702125.1. NCBI lineage: Eukaryota > Metazoa > Chordata > Actinopteri > Clupeiformes > Engraulidae > Engraulis > Engraulis encrasicolus. Next base: position 22,545,912 of record NC_085867.1, on the reverse strand, counting down.
TCCCTCTGTTATTATCTCCTCCTCTCCTTTGGCCTTGGAGGCTGCTGCCTTTCTGCTGTATCATTTCCATGGTCACCCCTCAAAGGCCTACTCCAAAGCCACACCCATAGCCCACAACACAAATCTCCACTCCCCCCCCCCTCTCTCTTTCTGTCTATCTAGCCTGGGGCCACCAGAATGGAGTGGTATTGCCTTTCTGCTGTATCATTTCCATGGTTACCCTCAGAGGCCTACTCCAAAGCCCTGACCCACACTTTCTCCACCGCTCCCTCCCTTCTGCTCCAGTCCTCTCATCTCCATCTAAACTTTCTTCTCTAGTCCTCTTCAGCCCTCATCTCCTCTCCTCTCCTCGTATCCTCGCCTCTCATTGCCTGACTTGGCCTGGCCTCACCCTCAAAGTCAACACAAGTATATGTGTCCTGTAATTTAGCATGCAGAGGTGCATGAGACGCAAGTCTGTATTTATAATGGCTGCGGATGCACAGAGTCCAGTAGAATTCCAATGAGCCTGGAAGTAGTGGTTTGGGGCTATCTGTATCATTTACTTTTTGGCCGGATGTGTTTGTGGCTTCATGATGTTCGTATCGTAGATTATACTTTCCACTCCCCTCCTTTCCTTTCCTCTGCTCAAATACGCTCCAGCCCTCCTCTCTGCTCCTCCCTTCTGCTCCTCTCCTCTCTGCTCCACCCTTCTGCTCCTCTCCTCTCTGTTCCTCTCCTCTCTGCTCCGGTCCTCCTCTCCTCTGCCCCTGGTTTGACCTGGCCCGACTCTCAAGGGATTGATGAACCCAGTGACTTCTGAAATTTAGCATGCGGAGGTGCATGCGGTGTGGGGTGCATGTATTTAAGCGAGTTGTCAGATGGAATTTTAATGTACTGCGAAGCAGCGATTTTGGGCTATGGATATCATTTCCTTTTGGCCGGATGTGTAAGCAGCTTTAAGATGCTTCTATCTAGTGTACATGTAACCGAGCTATGGACTCTGTTTATGTTTACACTTGTTTATGTTTACGTGCAGATATCCGTTACATCCTATTAAAGTCTGCATGTTTTGAGCAGTAGGTATAGGAAGGTTCTCTGCACCACCTCTGGGTATTGGGGGGTATGCTGATGATGCACAGCTACATTATGAATATATTAGTGAGATACGTAGCACAGTAATGCAAAATAGATCTACTACTGTACGCCTAAGTGGTTGCTGCTGAGAGTCAAGTTTGTGTCTGTGTGTGTGTGTGTGTGTGTGTGTGTGTGTGTGTGTGTGTGTGTGTGTGTGTGTGTGTGTGTGTGTGTGTGTGTGTGTGTGTGTGTGTGTGTGTGTGTGTGTGTGTGTGTGTGTGTGTGTGTCCTGTGGCACCTAAGACAAGGAGATAAACAACATCCGCACCAATCTTTCCATGCTCTGCAGGGGTGTTTGTAAATGTGTGTGCGCGCGTGCCACGCACACACACACACACGCACGCACACAGTGATTACCAAATTTCCCCCTGGCTGATTGATGAGCGAGGGCCAAGGAGAACACAACCACCCTGCTGTTTACAACCACCTTATTTGGACATCACAGGTGGTGGAGGAAGAAATGCCTGCTTTGTAAAACCCTGGCAAAAGAGAGACAGAGACTGTGTGTGTGTGTGTGTGTGTGTGTGTGTGTGTGTGTGTGTGTGTGTGTGTGTGTGTGTGTGTGTGTGTGTGTGTGTGTGTGTGTGTGTGTGTGTGTGTGTGTGTGCGTGCGCGCGCGCCTGTGTGTGTGTGTGTGGATATGTGGTAATCATTACAGCTGGTACATTATACACATCAATACATCCCATCCCATATCTTATTTGCACAATGTTTAAATGCCTCACATGGTGCAGATCCATACCCCACCCATGCATCTGGTCATGTCAGGAGGGCAGGACTTGGGGCTGGAATGGGCGTTATGCATTCCCTGAAATGGGGCTAGAAACAAACAAATTACAACATCCCGTCGGGTGACATTATTAAGTATGATGAAGCGTATTTGAGCAACAGATTGGATGAGCCAGAGGCACATCAAGGGAACCAAACTCCATGCGATGACAAATTGCAAAGCAATGGCAGAATCCATTACGGTGAAGAGAAGGAACTGTTCTCACCAAGAGGCGAGGAGAGAGAGAGAGAGAGAGAGAGAGAGAGAGAGAGAGAGAGAGAGAGAGAGAGAGAGAGAAAGAGAGAGAGAGAGACACCATGTGTGTGAGCTTGGTCTGGTTATCTACAGCTGGGTCCATGTAAGTGCCACATTTTCAGCTGACCCCTCCAGGCATCTTTATCTCTGGCTGACTGGTGGAGAAAAAAATCCTCTGTAATGTAACTAGAGTAGTTAAACACCATTATTAAATGAAACAAGACCCCGTCATATTCACCACAGTGTAGACCTATAGCCTGTAGATAACCAGTTAAACACCATTATTAAATGAAACAAGACCCAGTCACATTCACCACACTGCAGTCTCGAAGAAATGATACCCAGTCGACCACCATCGCAAGCCACCACACGTACGCACGCATGCACGCAGCAGTCAACACAAAGCAGAGTTCTTTGCTCCCTTGTGATATATGTGTGTGTATGTCTTTTAATCTGATATGTCCATCTTTCTTTCAGTGTATCTGTTTGTCTGTCAGTGTTGGGGGGTGGGGGGAGTTGACACCCAAGGATTTTCTAAAACAGTGTTTGAAGATGCTGCCATAAAGCAGATGGTTGCCCTCTAAAAGAGACTTGGCCCTCCTCTTTTGTGGGTGGGAGGATGTAATCTGTCTCTCAGGCTGATTCGGTATGTAGGGCTCTTGCACCCCTTGTGGTGATGAGGAAGGGTGGGAGGTGTGGAGGAAGAAGGAGATGGAAATGCAGAATATCATTAGCATTTACAATGCTTTTGCTATTGCAAAAACACCTCAAAAACACAGTAAGGGACTGAATAACTTTCCAGAGGTGCTCTCATTGTCATGACAGGACTTGTCATGGAGCGCCAACACCTCTGCAATGGCTAAAAAGGGATCCAAAGGCTATATTTCCTGTGGACTCTAAAGAAGGCCCAGCTACCACGAGATCTGCTCACTAATTTCTACAGGTGTATAATTGAATCAGTGATTACAAACAGCATTACATCTTGGTACACCAGCTGCACACACGACAACAAGAAGATGTTACAGCGCATTATTAAAACAGCAGAGAGAATCATTGGTTGCCACCCACACTTGAGGAGATCCACCATACACGCTGCACAAACAAAGCATTAAACATCCTGAAAGATCACACACCCTGGTCACAGGCTCTTCACCATGCTACCATCTGGCAGGCCCGCACTACGAGAATGAAGGACAGTTTCTATTCTACTGCCATTTGATATTTGAACTCAATATGTCACCTGCCCCCCTCAATACTTCAGGACTCTCTATACTGTGAGATGCATATGGACTTTTATATATTATTTTTTTGCTGTTAATTTATCTTTTATTTTGTGGGCATTTGTGGGTTGATTCCAAACAGAATCTCACTGTATTTATATAGTGACAATAAAAGCACTCTACTACTCTACTCTACTCATTGTTATTATTTGTTTGCTCTCACAGCACATATGTTTATGTCTCACTCTAAACTCTGAAAAGTTTTGTTTGATTTGACTATTGTGTGAGTGATGGTGGTTTGCAGGTTTAAGTTGTTGATGTTCACAGTGCTGGTGCAGTGGCAGCAGGCATGGCCACCATGAATAAAGTAAAGTCCATAACATTGTTTACATTTAATTACCTCCGCCAAGGAGGTTATGTTTTCGGTCACGTTGGTTTGTCTGTCAGTTTCTCTGTTTGTCTATTTGTCTGTCTGTCCATTTGTTTGTCAGAAAGATAACTGAAGAACTCATGAACAGATTGGTTGAAACTTTGTGGAGTTGTATGACCAAAGGAACAAGTGATTACATTTTTATGGTGATCCGGATCACGAACCGGAACCAGGATTTTTTTTTACATGTAAAAGATTCGTCACCATTGCTAGCCTAGTGACCACAACATTGAATTGCAGGACAGGGCAACGTTTGACATGCCAGTTTCTAACTCCACAAAAAGAAGGCAGAAAGACTTAAAATAAAAAATAGGGTGTAACATAGTCAAATGTTCTATCAAACAGCTTCCTTGGCAAGGGCCTGCACTCTCTGAGTGCATTTCTAGTTTATTATCACAAAGCCACGTTTAGACCCTGTTGGCTGTCCCTCGGGCAGAGTGTTGCAGGCATGGCCACCATCTGTGTCTTGGGTGCTGTTTCCACGTAGCAGGATATTTTTAATGTGGATATTTTTTTCTCCTGGTTGCATTGGTTTTGCATTGGTTTTGGCCTTCTGTTTCCACGTAGCAGATATTTAAAATCCAGGTGAAAAAACCAGGAGGAAAAAAAAATCCTATTTTGGGGGGTGAAACGCATTTTTTACAATGGAGGATTTATTTTTATCCGCATGTTGCGTTTACACCTAAACAGGAGAAAAAATATCCTGCTAAAAAAATATCCAGCTACGTGGAAACAGCACCTTGATCTGGGTCTCGGTCTCCACTCCTCCTGACAGCCAGGTGGGAGGATAGCGATGGAGAGCTGTGCAGGTGATGTGGAGCCTGGAGAGCTGTGCAGCTGATGTGGAGCCCTGTGGTGCCCTGACAGCCTCTCACTGCCCACAAAGACTTTGAACCCAGTTGTGTTAATGACCAGTTTGCAGCAAACACAAGACAACACAAATATAGTAGGCTACTATGGCTCTTTTTTACCTGCCCAATGTTCTTCTCCCATGTGCTAAAATAAGAGGAGCATGTAATCTGTAATTACAGTGAAAAGGAAGTAGGCCTAGTCAAGTGCTTGAGGTATTAAAGTGTCTTCACTGTGGTGTGAAAAAAAGAGCACAACAGCGAATGGAAGATGTAGGCTACTATCCTCCTCCACATCTCCTATTACGAATATTGTCCTGTTGATGTTTGTCATCTTAGTTTCCATTTCCTAGACATGTCATTCTGCATCCCACCACATCTGACTTGGTCTCTGTGGGAGATGATAATGGAATCCATTTGGTTCCATTTGGGCCACAGCAGGTGGCAGGTGCTGTGAATGCTGAGCCTGTAGCGTTCATTCTTCCTGGCGTTTCCTGCACCAGCATCACTTTAGTGCTCCTTCTGCGTGGCACTTCCGTACAATACCTCCACCAACAACACTTTAGAGCTCATTCTGCTTGGCACTTAGGCCTACATACCTTCACCAACACCAATTTACCTTCCAAACTATTTCCTGTTTCTCATCTGCCTGCCTGGTGGTGGCTATTCAAGACAGGCTGCTTGAGTACAATGAAGGACCCAAGGACACTGAACAAAGTTTCAAGAACACAGTGTCATGAATGCACGCATGCATGCACGCATGCACGCACGCACACGCACACGCACACACACGCTTCCATATAAAGTGAACAATAATAGTTAAGACAGTTAAGGAGTTCAGGGCTGCTGGCAGCTTTGGCTTGGCCCAGGGCAAAGTAATCTGAAATGGCCCATCACCGAAATACAGACAATGTAATGAGAACACAATTCTGGGCCCCCTCTTGTCCCTGGGCCCGGGACAACTGTCCCCCTCGTCCCCCCCTTTTGGCTTCCCTGAAGGAGTTGGCCTATATGTCCACCTTTTCTCATGCAGCACAGTATTCCACCCTTTCTCTTATTCACTAACGCTCATTATGCATATACGCTCCCTGAATATATATATAAATTTACAGGCAGCTGTAATTTGTTATACCTCCAGAGCATGTCCCAAGTCCATGCTCAGACAAACTCGAGCACCAGCAAACAATGTGTCTACCACAACAGTTAGCAATGAGGATAAGGACAACAACCGTCCAGACAGCCAGCCGACGTTCAGCCATTACCATATGAAGTGCTGGAGTTTAAACACCCTCTCTTCCTCCTGCGCCGGTACCCTTTTAATAAGCAGATAGCCTGGCTGGTGGCAAGATGCATGATAAACACAGCTCTGTCTGCTGTGTCGCTGATGCATATTGTATCAAAAAGTGTGGTGTGTGTGTGTGTGTGTGTGTGTGTGTGTGTGTGTGTGTGTGTGTGTGTGTGTGTGTGTGTGTGTGTGTGTGTGTGTGTGTGTGTGTGTGTGTGTGTGTGTTGAAGTTGCCTTCAAGTACACTATTTGTCTTCAAGGGATATTGAGTCTTGATATCAGATGCAGATTTGGTATGAGTGTCCTGGTGTGTGTGTGCACCGGTGCGCACACGTGTGTGTGTGTGTGTGTGAGAGTGAGAGTGAGAGTAAGTGAGAGAGAGAGAGAGAGAGAGAGAGAGAGAGAGAGAATAAAGTAAGAAATATTCAATTCAAGATTCATTTCAAGATTAAAGATTTGTTTATTACGTCTTATTATTGGTTTGAAGCCTATAAAGAGTAAAAATTGTAGAGCTTTTTGTGTCCTCAAAAAATATTTCATTAAAAAAAAAATACAAAGAGAGGGGGGGATGGAAAAAGTGCAAAGAAAGTGCCTTGTTGTCTTCAGCATGAATTCAGTAATCTAACTGCTTGGTGGAAGAAACTACTTTGGAGTCTGGTAGTGTGAGATTTCAGGTTTCTATACCGTTTCCCAGATGGTAATATAGAAAACAGTTCATAGTTGGGATGACTAGGATCAGCCAAGATTTTTTTTTTGCCTTCCTGATGCTCCATCCCTCGAATAGCTCCAGTATGGAAGGTAAGTCACAGCCGCATTATGTTATGAGCACAACACTCTGAAGAGCTCTCCTGTTTGATTGAGAGCAGTTCCCATACCATGCAATAATGGTCCCCGTCAGAATGCTCTCAGTGGTGCCTCTGTAAAAAGACCTCAGGATCTTGGATCTCATACCAAACTTTCTCAATCGTCTGAGGTGGTACAGACGTTGCTAGCTTTTTTTGACGATGCGCTGTGTGTGACTGTCCCAGGTGAGGTCTTCTGAGATGGTAACGCCAAGGAACTTGAAGGACCAGTTCAGTCAATTTCAACATGCAGTTGTAATGCTCACACTACCCTGGACTTGTCAGAACCTGAGATTTCTCTTTTATTCTTCAGCCTTTTCCGAGATCCTAGTCATTTAAATGGGGGGCAGCGCTTTGTTTACATTTCAAAACACATTTTTATTTATTCCCAAAAACATCCAAAAGGTTATAAAACATCAGCAGACAACTAGCAAACTGCCGTACCTTTTGGGAAAATATTTGGAGTAGGCTTATGTTAATACATTTTTTTTAAACAAACACTGCCCCCATTAGAATAGCTCATATCTCAGAAAGGGCTGAGCCGAAAAATGTGGCATCATCGGGTACTGACAAGTCAAGGGTAGCGTGAGCAATACAACAGCATATTGAAACTGACTGAACTGGTCCTTTAAAGGGTGAATCCCATTACATCCCTTTGCCCTACGCCAATCCCCTTTGCCTCCATTTTGCGCGTCCACGTGTGGGCGTAGTGGCATCCCGATTCACGTTCAGACAGATGGATAGGGGTTCAGCGAAGGGCTTTCATCCCCTCCGCACAGAGATTTTCCGACACCTCACTCCACGGACGGAGGGCTTCGACAGATTTCCCTGAATGCATTGCGATTGCATTTAAAAATGGGCGGCAAACCGCGGCATCCACAACAGCACACGAGATTAAGTATTTTCGCCGCAATTGTCGGTTTTAAAGTGGTAATAATTATTCCATTGTACTAAGTTCAACAATGTCCTAATGTGTGATGGCCCTTTTCTCCGTGAAACGCACATGAAAAAAAATCTCTACTAACGTCAACCTAATGCATGGAATTAGTGACAGCTGTGAGTGTCATTCCGTGATTGTTGAAGGGGCATCCCAATCCATAGGGGTTGCATTTCAGGCCCTATACCTTGCGGCTCTGTTTGAAAGCACGACGGGCATGAGGAAGGTAAAGGGGTAGGGGTGGAAATTAGTAATGGGAAAGGCCCAAAGTCTCTCAGCCTCTCCACTGTCTCACCGTTGATCTTAATGGTTTCAAAGTGGTGTTCTATCCTCCTGAAGTCAACTATTAGTTCCATTGTCTTGGACAAATTCAGAGACAAGTTGTTGACTCTACACCACTGTCTTGAGGTTGTTTATTTCTTTTATGTAGGCTGTATATAGAATGTAGAATATAGAAATAAATCAGCAATATCTGCCATTCATTGGAAATAGATAAGGGTTAGAACACAATGTCCAACTGGAATGCAGTGATACCATGTTTTATGTTACATGTGCCATGTATTGTCTGTCTTCCCACCATTATGCAGTTTGGCTCCCCCTCATGTCTTGTCTATGTAATCAGCAGGCTAGCTTGATTGGTGCCTATCAGGCTGATTGGCACACCTGTGGACCTGATCATCGGAGTCACCTGCAGCAGTCCTATAAAAGGACTGCCAGAAGACTGCAGCCACAGACGCTTCCCCACCGGCTTCCCCTCCTGACCTGTCTCCTGACGCTCTGACGTCCTGTTTTACTTTGTATCTCTTTGGACTGTGCCTATGGCACTTCGATTCTGTTTTGGACATTGAGCTTTCATGCTCCTTTTTGCCCTATGTAAACCCCTAGACATTTTTGAATATTAAACCTTTTTGAGCTTTCGTCCATGCGTCTGTCCCCTTATGTTACCCGTTTGTAACAGTTATAAATACAACTTTCTGGTCTTCTGTCGTTTACTGTATGTAGATAGCATCCATTGATTACTTACCATCGGTGTCGCTAGACCTTTTTTACCGTGGCATGGAGCTGTGGTGCCCCAGTATGAGTGCATTAACAACTGCGTGGGCAACTGCGTTAAGGCAATGAAGTAAGCTATGCATAACTAAGTAAGAAAAAATAGGCTAGGCCTACTTATTGAGAAACAAGCTAGTAAAGTGTGTGTTTTATTATGCTGTTTGCTATTGGTTATGCTTTTCTAAAATCAATTTCTGTGAACTGCTGTGCCACTGTATTGTATTGGGCCTGCTGATGCCCCTGTTACTTACTGGTCCATGGCATTTGCAACAGCCAGACAAGGCAGATGGCACGAGTGGGTCAACGCTGACACACCACACAAAGAAGAATCTCTCCAGTCACCGCTGGGTTTCATCACTTGTCAGATAAGAGCACAGAAAGGGGAGTGATGGACAGTACGGTTTTGGCAGCTATTGTTGAAGAGGAATCAAAAGTCAAGAGAAACTTTTGGGGGCTACTCGTAGAAAGAATAATGGCCATCAGAGTAAAAATGATCGAATGTTCTGGATGTTCTGGAACTGTGGTTCTGACATATGAATGTGATTGAATCTGATTGGTTCCATTACATTCTCAATTACTCTTGGTAATTTGGTTCCCAATTTTGACTTGATTGTCTGTTCCAGCACAATCTGTTAGACAAAAAAAGTAGTTTCACCCCCTTGATGAGTGAAAGAAGCAGCAAACTGTAACAAATGCTGGCCCTCCATGGGTTTCATTGTCCAGCANTAATAATAATAATAATAATACATTTTATTTTTGAGCGCCTTTCAAAATACCCAAGGACACTTTACAATCAAAAACAAATACATAACAGTAGAGAAAGTATAACAAAGCTTCAGTGAATTAACAATAGGAGAGTAATAAAAATGCAAGAATAAAATAGAAATAAAAGTAACTTACAATAAAATAAATGTTTTTTAAAATAAGAAAAAAGAAGTAGATTGATTGCATTTGAACTTAATTGCTGATGTTATGCTAACACACAACCAGTGCATAACTGCTCACTGATAGTTTGACAGGATGTTTTACTGGTACTCTACATGTTTTTCTACCTTTGGATTTTCACCAATTCCTGTAGTGATACTGTGATCTGTACCTATCATTCAGTGATGTAGTGGAGTCTAGCGCAGCATTCCGCTGGTGTAACGGTGCACATTATGCTACCTCATACCTGGGTTGAAGGAAGTATGAGACCTGGCAACTCTGTGAATTCATGGACTAGTCATTTACACTGAACTCTGTGGAATTACTGAAAATACCCTGTGAACCAGCCGTGAAGCAAATTAAGTGTTAGTTTGCTCTCTTCTTCCAAATAAAAGTGGTGGAGACTGCATCAAAGTGCCTCACATGCCTCGAAATTCCACCTAAAAATTCTGTGCAGTGCCCAGTTAACGAGACTATCGGTTTGTTTTCCCCCAAAAGGGGCGGAACAGTTCATTCAAGAACATAGTATACCAGATGGTCGGTTACACGTATAAGCCCTTGTAAACTACTCCATGTAGTGACACTGTAACAAACAACACCAGGAAGCTATTGATGTCCTTTGAGCTTAGCAACAAAACAAGAGACTATTGCTGTCCTCTGAGCTTAGCTACCTGTGAAATGAAGCTTTAAACTCTGAGCAATTATTGAATAATGAGCTCAAGGCTTCATCCCAGAAGACACAGGCGAAGATAACTGATCATAACTGAAGATAACTTAACATTTCCAAATCCCATTAGGTGATTTTTGTGTTTGTAGAGAAAAAGAGGGAGTTGCGATTGATTTTTTTTTCCTGCAAAATCTAGCTTTTGTAGTCGTTTTCATTATTAGAATTTTGTAATGAGCTACTGATTGCTTCAGGTGTTCTAATTTAACTGTGAAACAACAATCCCTTCCTCCTCCCAGCCTCTATCATCCAGAAGGAAAGATCATTAAACAAGATTTATCAATATTTTAGCAGCTTCAAAGAGTCACTGGTCCGAGGACCCATAACAAGAAATGGCTGAGGACTTGTGATAAAAGTAACAAGCTGAATCTGAAAATAAAAACTCCCACACCAGTCACACATTTTTTCTAAATAAGAAGAATATGTTATAACCTACTCTGTAAAGTCTTCAGGGGAAAGGTTGTGAATATTTGATATCACAACATTTACAGTGCAATCCATATCAGGACAAGGCATTTTAGATAAATCGGAAGTGTAATGCAAAGGTTAAAATGGATAAATATTTCAAAGCCTGAAATCTCTGATTCTCTTCCATGTTAAAAACAACAAGTTGAATATACTCATCAGCTGTTACACTGAATGATGCTGCTTTCCTCCTCTGTCATAGTTATGACTCTAATTATGATACTTGGCAGTTAAATGAAACCATGATTTTTACATCTTAAAACCAATTTATATGTTGTAGAGAAATTGATGCTTTCATTAGAGGCTCACTTTCTCCTGTGCCATGTTAGACACGTTGTTTTCATCTTGGTCTCAAGCAGTACACAGTATATTACGCTTTTGTATGCATGCATCATAGGCGTTCAGATGGGGTCATTCCTATGATGCCTGGGTGCTATGTTCCCCGCTACCGGGGAACTCAGAACCCTCTTTAAAAAATGGTTCTATGTTCCCCGCCGCTTCCAAGTAGACTGCAGCCGCATGGCGAGCGCGGGTTGTTGTTAGGGTTAGGGTTAGGGTTAGGCTGTCACTGTGGGCAAACTTGAAATAAAATACGAATGTCAACTGTTCGTGCAATAAATATGCACACGCAAGCATCCTGGGCCTTATCCCCTTGTCAGATACAATGCGGGGAACATAGGACCCTTTTTTAGAAAACCGGGGAACACAGGACCCAGGGAAAATAGAGGCGCTCCCTTTGTGTGCATGCATCCAGGACCGTTCAGAGAGGTGATAAAGCATGCCCTCTTGCCCAATAGCAGAGGGAGGATGATTAATGAACATAAAGTTGGGATGATACAGTATGTCGAAGAACTAAAAGAAAAAACAGAAAAGTGGTTGTACATTAACTAAAACTTTGGGATGGAAAAGTCATCTTAATGGAAGAAAGTGTACTCATTCTTCACAGGTCTGGTGGATGCTTCTCACAACACGCGCACACACACACACTCACACACACACACTCACACACACACACCATGCACTTTTGTTGTCAAGCTACAACGACTGCCTGCTGAAAAAGTGCCTTTTAGACCCCCGCTGTAAGACCTGCATATCTGCCTTCAAGCGTCATAAAAATAGCAGCTGTAATAAATCTACAGTTTCCTGACTTTCCAACTTTTGAATGTGAATGCTGATTGTCTTGAAAGCTTGAGAAACATAAAATCATGACTTTATGCAGCATACTCAAAGCAGCTACTATGACAAGCACAGAGCCACACATACCCACTCGCTCTCTCCCTCTCTCTCTCTCTCTCTCTCTCTCTCTCTCTCTCTCTCTCTCTCTCTCTCTCTCTCTCTCTCTCTCTCTCTCTCTCTCTCTCTCTCTCTCTCACACACACACAAACACAAGTTAAAGTGTTTATGAAACGAAAACAAAGTAAAGGAATTTGACCATTTCCAGGACAGATTCTGAAAGTTCTAGGCCTTGTGAATAAAATGGGATATTGTCTGGGTGCTATTTTGTCCTAAAAGTCATGTTAAAACGTTCCCAAAAAGTGTTATGTTTACTTTTTTTGGTGACATGCAAATTTTATGCAAATGATATGCGTGACATAGAAGGGGTGAGTTCACCTCATTCCACCTTGTTCAGATCAATGGCGGCTAGTACCAAAACAAAGCGCAGTGTCAACCAGTGTGTTGCTGGAGGGCCGAACGGTGCCAGCTGCAAAAATGGCTACTTGACAGAAGGAATATCTTTGCACAAGTTCCATTCTGTGAAGAATGATGGAACTGTGGCCGACAAGGAGAAGGCTAAAACAAGCTAGGGCTCTGTGGATCCAATGTGTGGTTTTGAAGCAAGCTTCACCACAAATGTGGAGATCGTGGGCATGGTTGGACTGAAGGGAATGCTATTGCCTCAAGCAGTTCCAAAAATTGACATCACTGGCGTGCAGACTGAAACTGCCCCTGTAACTGCTCGGGCACGAAGACAGGTGAGTGCACTGCTTTGCTTTAGGCTACTCGTTTTACCTTGTCCATCTGCTTTGTATGTTGTTTTCAGGAAAGGGTAATGCACATTACATGCCAAACCGATGCGAATGCTCTCGGAATATGCACTTTTTGTTGATTGCCATTCAACTGGTCAATAAATTGGTTTTGGGAGGATATCCGCGCATCAGCGTGGTGCTCTCGGTCGAGGACAGCCAACTCACAGACTGGGCTACTGCTTAGCGAATAAACGGAGATGCACATAGTGTAGGCCTACTTAGAAGCGTTGATTGTTTGTTTTTAGTATTGTGGTGCACGTGTGGCTGATGTTTGGACACACCTCGTCCTCAGAGTCAGGCTGAGGGACACGCGACGCCTGTGACTTTGAGCACAAAAAATAATAATAATGATAAACGCTAAAAATATGCTGAGGACTCAGGCTATCTAGGGTATTTTTCCAACAGCCTAATACCTTCGTTTTTTCTCTAGTTGATGATATTTTTGCATGTAGCCTACATGCATTTCAATCACACTATATTGTGCAATTGAATCAAAATGCCCCCCATTTGTCAACAAACACACACGCCATGTCATCTTTGGGTCATGGCAAAGCGCCCTTAGCAACCGTAACCATAAACAAAACGAACTGTCAGGCTATGTCAACAATCGTCACTTCGCCTGTCAGACATGTCACTTTCTGCAGATGTATCAGTGCCTCTGAAATAGATTTGTGCTGCTGTTTTTTTTTTTCTCATGAGGTTGGATGTGTGGTTTTTCGACACGCTGATGTTTGTATCAGAATTTTGGTTCCTTTATAAGATGTGTGTTGTTTTCTCAGATCACCATACTAGCAAACCAGGGACTCCCCTCTTTGATGTCACAGCCCAGCTCATTAGTCACACCAAATTTCACAGAATTCACACTTTGAGTTGCCATTTTCACAAGTTCCTCCGGGATGATTGGGTTCAAAGTCTCATCGATGCTATCAGAAAAAACAAGTCTTTAATGGGAATGACCGTTTGTTTTCGTTTCATAAACACTTTAATCATTTCTTTTCACTCCCTTAAAGCGATGGTTCGGAGTAGAATCACCCTAATGCCATTTGAACCGTGACACCCATCCACCTTTACACCCGAAGTGTTTTCTGCCGCAGGCTTACATCAACAGAGTTGCCGTGTTATTCGATGTTTATTCCGGTTAGCTTGACTCAAGCGCATATGGATACTGGGCACCGTCTCCAAACTTTCCCCACAAAAATAACATGTCATGACACCAAACTTCTCTGCAGTAGCACAAATATGGTCTGTACTCACGAAACGAAGCATTTGGAAGTTTGGAAATAGTCCAGGAGTTTAGTATTATCAACACAAGCTGAATAGCTTCTCTGCTGCTAAAGCTGTGCCAACGTTACTTCCGTCATATGAGACAAGCCCGTAAAAGTCTTCAACAAACTTCCAGACGAGAGTGTTAAAAAAGTTTTCACTGAATTGTGATTAAGGCTTATATTTTCAAGGCAATACTTAAAAGATATTTCAAATCTTACCTACTATCAATTAGACAAGGATTTTCGTTATCAATACTGATGCTGAATTCACTTTTCATTGTGCATATTATGAGCTTCGTTGAGGACTCTTACATGCTTGTCTTAGATGACGGAAGTAACGTTGGCGCAGCTTTAGCAGCAGAGAAGCTATTCGGCTTGTGTTGATAATAATAAACTCCTGGACTATTTCCAAACTTCCAAATGCTTCGTTTCGTGAGTACAGACCATATTTGTGCTACTGCAGAAGTTTGGTGTCATGACATGTTATTTTTGTGGGGAAAGTTTGGAGACGGTGCCCAGTATCCATATGCGCTTGAGTCAAGCTAACCGGAATAAACATTGAATAACACGGCAACTCTGTTGATGTAAGCCTGCGGCAGAAAACACTTCGGGTGTAAAGGTGGATGGGTGTCACGGTTCAAATGGCATTAGGGTCATTCTACTCCGAACCATCGCTTTAAGGCATGCTCCCTATATGCATGCAGAGACAAACAATCGCAGCTTGCAGTGTGCAGGTGGGTTCTACTTGTACACTTACATCCAGTCATTTATAAACCAGCCTATACTGTCAGGCTACGCAGAACTTGTGTTAATCAAAATAAGAGACAGTTAGTGTTAGGTATTTTATGAGCAATAGATGATCATCCAGACAGTAGTAATATTCTGGACAGATAAAGAATTTGGTAGAGCTGAATAACAACAACAAGATCCCATCTCTGCCTCTCATTTCATGTTTTTTTTTTTTTTTTTTTTAACTTCTCAGACTAATTTACATCTAAATGTCACCAACTCTTTGGACACTTTGCAATTCCACAGCTTTGCATATGTTGTAATGCTGTACTGAGAACACCATGGGGTGATTCTGGTGCAACAAATTGCAACAGTTCTTCACAAAAGCAGATACTCTGTTTCCTCATAATAAACTGCCTCAATTTACTGTGATTCAATTATATATCAGTACGGTACAAATCGGGAAACATTTTTGCTAGAATGATGCAATACTTGAGGGTGGAGCTATCTGCACAAGGGACTCAGTCTGGTAGATTTAGTAGTTAACATTTTAAAGTGATACTGTCCCATTTTTTGAAATACGCTTATTTTACACCTCCCCTTGAGTTAAATAATAGGCTCTTACCTTTCTCCTGTATTTCCAACCGTTTTCTAGTTATGGCAGTGCACATTTTACCTCCAAGCTAACAGTTAACATTGGGTCCTATGAGTTAGCCGCAAACTGGTCACATAGGACTCAATGTTAATTGCTAGCATGGAGGTAAAATTTGCACTGCCATAGCCAGAGAACGGTTGAAAGTACAGGAGAATGGTAAAACCCTATTATTTAACTCAAGGGGAGGTGTAAAATAAGCTTACTTCCAAAAATGGGACAGTATCACTTTAAGGCCTAAAGAAACTAACATTACTCAAACCTCAACTTTTTTAAAGGATATATTCCAATAGATTGACTAAATCAGCAGGGTATACTATTTGCATACCACAGCACCACATTCTAAAATGTGCATTTCTATGTGAAAAACGGAAGCGTCACTTCATGTGTGTCTTGCAGGGTACTGTAAAGACCTCAGCACAGCTCTCCTCTCCATGTTTGTGCATGTTGATGTGTTTGTTTTCTTGTCCTACTCTATGCAGCAGTTCCCATGTCTCCTCAGTGAGCTGCTCTGCATTGTTTGAAAGAATATAAGACTCAGGTCTGCCTCTGGTGAGACGACACATTTTCTTTTGTCTTTTCGCTGTATCTGATCATGTTGGCAAATGATCAGCTCATTCCACTTCAGGCCTTTGGTTGTAAAATAAATATCATGTAGGCCCTAAATTAAGCTCTGGCATAGCAGCAATGATCAAAACATCAAACATGGAAGTTGAACATTGTTTTAAGAGATTGTTTTTGAGAGAAATAGATTTTTATTGTTAGGTCTTTTATGTAAAGGACAAGATAATTGTGGCAATATAACAATAAAAGGGGCAATAGAAAAAATACAATAGTACAAACAACAGTAGAGTTCAGGATTCATTTTTAATAACCCAGTGACTGTTGTGTAGCCTAGTTTAATTACTTAGCAAAGTAGTGGGGAGGAAATTGGTGCGTATAACCAAACAATAACTTTGATTACTGTGCTCACACAACACACTATGCAATAATGTTTCCACTGATATCTACTTAAATGAGTTGCACACCATCATTGTTTGCTGTGAAGTTATATTAGATTATAATTTGTTGGAAGGCACTTATTGCATATTTGCATTGGTTATCAACTGAAGGGGGATGAAAACAAATCATCTTACAATGAATGTGCTTCATCAATCTGAATTGAATATTACTGAACACAGACTACCCTCAGTATATACCTTTCACAAGATGCCTCACAAGATGAAATATCTTACCAGTGTTGCCAGATGGAAAATGCTGAATTATCGTACCAAAACCTCAAAATTAAAGTTTTGGGGGGCTTTTGAAGAGGAAATTATCGTACAAGACCCAAATTGTTGTTTCAAGGCACCTAAATGAACTGAAAGACAACTCTGAAATTATCGTACATCATGTTTTTTTGATCATATAGAGGTCAAAATGGACAAAATTATATATACAATAACTATTTCACACCTGGCAACAATGTGTCCTTGTCCCCAGGCCCATGTAGCTGCTTCAGACTGTTGGCTATTAGCCTGTAATACAGATGCACAGCCAGGAGAGTGTTGTTAATTTGCTGATGGCCCTGCCACTGTTAAACACCTTTTTAACATAATTGTACGTTTAAAATATGCGCTTATAAATGAAATAGGTGCTTTTGAAAAGTGTTTAGTGTGAATCAGTTGAATGTGTGTGTGTGTGTGTGTGTGTGTGTGTGTGTGTGTGTGTGTGTGTGTGTGTGTGTGTGTGTGTGTGTGTGTGTGTGTGTGTGTGTGTGTGTGTGTGTGTGTGTGTGTGTGTGTGCATGGGTGCCGCTAGGGGGGGAAAGATGTTACAGATTCTAAGGGCCCAAGCACTGACAGGGGCCCTTAAACCCTTAAGACACGGCATTATAAATTAGCTATTACCAGGATGGCAATGACCAAGTCATAATGTAATACTAAAGGCCCCGTGCACTGTCATAGTAGTGTAGTACTGTAGTAGTTAACTTTCAATGTCTATTACAGCGTGCCACAGGAGGTACGGCGTGCATTAAGGGGCTACAGGGGCCCAAGCACTGACAGGTGCCTTTAAGGGGGCCCAAAATTGGACTCTTTCATGGGGCCCAAAAATTCTGGTGGCGCCCCTGTGTGTGTGTGTGTGTGTGCGTGTGCATGCGTGCATGTTTTCATGTTCACTTTAGTTAGCAAGCTCTCATTTTAATTTATATGTTGTGTGAAAACAAATTGGACAATTCTGCTGGGATTCATCATACAGTCAAGCTGCATGTGTGTGGCCTGTCTCAGAGAACACACACACACAAACAGCACTTTGGTTTGATTACAGTGATTAAGACAAATCAAAAGGCCTGAGATACATATAAATATAAACCTCTTTAGACCCATCCTCATTATGTAATTAATTGGTCAGGCATGTTGGTCATTGATCTGTAAGGGGAGACTTTTGGTGATAGATAGTAATTGTGCTCATAAACATTTATTTGAATTAGTTATGTCTGCAGGGTTGCAGTATTCAATTTCAACACCCTATTAATTTCAATAATATTTAATATTTCAATTTAATGACATCATAATACATTCCATCAGACATTTTTGAGGAAGTGCTGATCTCCCCTGCAGGAGTTAATTAGACTAGTTAACGGATGTGTTTAGTATTTCCATTCAATGATGGTGTCATCACCAGGTCTTGATTTAAAGAAGTTAGGCAGAAATAATTCCTTCTTTTCATTATTTCTCTTCACACACACCACCAACACCCAGGCTGTCCCCACCTATTTAATTCAAAATGACTTTGTGTGCTTGCCAATAGTGTTTTGCCACCAAGTTAATGACCAAAGGAGAGTGATTCAGAAACAAAAGCACAAGAAAATCAAGTTTCTTTGAATGGTTTCTCGGGGAATTCATTGATGTTTGATCGTTGGCTCAAAGAGGAGATTCGGTGTGCTTATTCACACACACCAAGCACAAAATTGAATCAGATATTAAACAGATTTCACTTTGCACTGTCTTCAATAGACTCTTTGATGTGCAGCCACAAATGCATAAACATTTTGTATTACTGCATTGTGTTTTGATGCACAATGGGTTTCTCATTATTTGATGCTTGGGGATAATTAGAATACAAATGTGTCCAATCTATCTTTTATTGTCTGTCTTCTTAATTCATACTTTTCATGTAGCAGGAGGTTAGATCCTATTCGAAGAATTTGATAATTGTCAATAAAGTCAAGTCAAGTCCAGTCAGCTTTTACTCTCAGTTTCTTCATATGCCATACAAGGAAATTGAAATTACGTTTCTCTCTCTATACCATGAAGGACATACAGTAGACATTCACAGGACTGAAACAGACTGTAAATATTCAAACTGCTGTACAATATAAGGCCATAAGGTTATGATAGGGCAGTGGTGTCCTGATAGCTCAATGTGTTACGGTACATGCACACACAGACGGCACGTTTCCTTAACGTCTAGGTTCGCAGGCTGCCTTTCACACTGCACAGTCAACGTCCACGTTCCATCCGCGAGCAGCAGCCATTCATTTTCAATGGGAGCCACGCATTGAACGCGGACGTCCGCACAAGAAAATAGACTTAAGTTCTATTTTGAAGGAGCAAAACGTACATGTCCGGTCGGGACGGACAGGCGCTGCGCTTACACTGCGTTCCTG
The DNA here is from genome assembly GCF_034702125.1 of Engraulis encrasicolus. NCBI lineage: Eukaryota > Metazoa > Chordata > Actinopteri > Clupeiformes > Engraulidae > Engraulis > Engraulis encrasicolus. The sequence continues at coordinate 22,526,725 of NC_085867.1, read as the reverse complement.
TGTGCAAGGCATGATTTGTTTTCATGCATTCTGACCGTTTCGGACTGACACCGGACACGTTCTGTGGACGTTCTGTGGATGTACGCGCCGTTGGTGTGTATGTACCGTAATAATAATCGGTAGTAAGCCCTCCTGAACTGGAGGGTCATGGGTTCTACTTCCCCATCTTCTGGGGAGACAGTAGACCAAAGGTTGGGCAGATTAACATTCTGTAAAGAACACAGCTTTCTACCAGGGGCGTAGGCAGAAATAATAAAACAGGTGGGCCCAGAAAAAATCGGACGGGCTCAACCCAAAAGTGAATAGGTATATATCGCCCTCAAAAATGATACTTTGAAATTGAAATCATAAAAATCACAGAAGATGAACCAGACTTTTGACAAAATGATTAATTATCGCTCAGTGCTATGCCATTAATTATAGTTCAATGAGGCAACAGTTGACTGTCAAGTGTGAATGGGGCGGACTTGGATGTCAAGTGGGCGGGCCCAGGCCCACCCATGGCTACGCCTATGCTTTCTACACAATACAAAGAGGAACTTTGGAATTTGATACTGCAGTGGAATGCTTAGGAATGAATTTCCCCCTTTTGTTTGTTCTGTTGACAGAACCCTCTGTCAGGTGAATTATGTTGCCCTGACCGTTTTTAAGTTGATGGTGGTGGTGGTCACTCGAGGATACTGCTTAGTATGTTGCCTTCAGAGACGTGGACAACTTTGGAACTTCCTCTGAATAGAATCAGACTGGCAAACACATATTGGCTATTTGACAATGTCAAGTGTATGAGCCTTGGAAGTGTGTGAGACTAAAAAGTCACGCCCAGTGATTAGATACTCTGTTGAGTTCACCAAAGAGTATCCAATCACTGGGCATGATTATGAAGGCCAATACACTTGGAAGGGTGCCCACTAGACTTTGAGAAATGGCCATTTAATTGCAATGTAGAAATGTAGGAGCTGTTTTTGTATTTCCACTAAAGGGCCCTGAGAAAACTGAGGCACCCTCCCCTTAACTTCTCCATCATCCAAACACACAGTGCCCATTAAATCAACAGAGACTTCGCCCATTTCTGATCCGTTCTTGAAAAGTCATGTTTGTAAAGTATGCCTTGGCATGCCTGAATGTTTTACTCCGCTCTGTTAGGGCCAAAACATACCAAGCCATGCCTTAGGGGTCTTACACACCAGGGCGGTAAAGCGTCGCGGAACGGCGGTGTTTTTTACCGTCGTCGGTGAAAATACATTGAAACATATCTGCCCTTACACACCAACCGGCGGTAGTCGAGCGTCAGCGGCGCGGGGAGGGTTTTGAACAGGACTGGCCGCACACGCCGACGCTGTCAGTGTAAAAGGCAGAGAAAAACACACCAGCCGACTAAAGCTGGGCTTACACTGCGACTTTTGCCCCGATTTGGCACTCGCAGGACTTTTTGAGAGTCGGGCCGATTTCTTGCTTAATCGCAGATCAATCGTGAGTCTCGCATCGTGCAGTGTACATGGGGTAACGACAAGCGATTTTGCCTCATGATCCTGCAATCGCAGGGTCGCAAGAAAATCAAAACGGTTTGAAATTCTGGTCGTGGCTGGTGCGTAAATCGCACAGTTAAAGCAGTGCTACGACCCAATTTGACACGTCACAACGCGATTCGCTGTTGAGCGCAACCTCATCTCCACCACAGGTGCGCATGTTCCCTCCTCTGCAGACCGGGGAAACATGCCTGTCGCATCGTACGGTCGAAGCATTTCGCTCGCATCCGACTGTCGGCTCATGTAGTGTGAGGACGTGAGTCGTGAGTTGTGAACTTTTAAACAGTGAAATTCCATTGTGCAGTGTGAGCAGAAGCTTAAGACCCACGAGTGAAAATATCGCACAGTGTATGCCCGGCTTAAGCAGAAAGACCGCGGCCGTTCCGTTCGGCTTTGGTATGTTTTGCCCCTTATACCCTGGCCTTGACTGGGCTGTATGTTCTTTATTTCTTTATTCCTTCACTTCACTTCATTTTTTGCGAAGCACATTGAATTGCATCTGTGTATGAAATGCGCTATACAAATAAAATTGCCTTTCCTTGCCTAATGGCTCCCAAAAGCAGATGCCTTTTTCCACACACACACACACACAGGCACCAGATGGGGTAGATTAACCTCAGTAATGAAGCACAGAGATACTGTATGTAAACTTATGCATATGTAGATGACTAAAAAGGCACCAAATACCTGCTTTGCATTTGACTATGGTGCAGAGGGAGCTGCTGTAGATCAGGATTGAGCTCACGTATGGCTGTCTTCTAAAAGCAGTGGTGGTTTGAATATAAGGCCGGGGACATGCTTGCTGCCAGCCATCCATGCATGGGCACATTTCGTACACGAATGCGTTGCCATGCAAGTTTTATGCCTACCTTGCACGCGGCAGAACACCATACAGTCTTAAGGAAGAAATTCGGGCAATGGGCCAAACAACAAATGCAACATTCTTTGATATCTGTGAGTGAATTTGTGTCTGTATTTGATTTGGAACTGTGCAGTCTTTCTTACTATCGCCCCCAGCGATTTTTACAATTGCACCAAATGCACGCATCTGACATGCAGTATCTAACATGCACAAAATTGACATGATATACAAGCGTTAGTGCACGAAACGTGCCTGTACATGCATATCCTGCAGCAAGCGTATCGAGGACCTTAGACATGAGCTGAAAAACAAATCTTCCACACTCTCCAGTTTCCCGCTGATCCCTCTCTCCCTCTACCTCCCATCCCTTGTTCATGGATACTACCCACCAGACCCCAATAGCAGTAATAGGCCTACTAGCCTACTGAGCCGTAAGATTACTGAACATTTCTTTACTGACAGACCACTCATTCCTCTCAAGGTTTTTGTGTGGAGGTCTGCATATATTATTTATCTCGTCGTCATATCTGTCATATGTAATCCAACTCTCCTCTCCGTAGGGGAGACAGTGCTCATTTATTTATGGATACCAACAGAAATATAGATTATCTGCATTGCTTCATCATGGGGCCTATTGATGAATCAATGAATAACCTGAAACATGTGCTCACCAGGCGTAAATAAATGAGCACACAGAGTATTCAGTGGCAACGTATTCTTTAAGTTGTTCTTCATTAATAAAGAGACACTTTATTGAGGTAAACTCACAAGCCATGGAAGAGAGATATAGAGTAGCTCCACGATACATAAATCAATACGAGTTATGTCTATGGGTTTAACAGGTACATACTGGTCTCATATCACACTTCTAGCTATTGGTGGCAATACTTGGAGCCATGCAACCCACCTCAGATTGGAATCAATTGACTCAAGCAGGGAAGTGATTCCTCCATAATATTTTTGATGAGCAACATTTCAGTGTCTATTGATAGGCCACTTTACAAATCATGCGCGCAGAAGCATGCACCTCTCAGAGGGGTACTGATACCAACACACATACAAATAAATAACCACCATTGGGACAGGCTAGCTGTCAAGAGTGTCCTCCATCAATCATCAAGTTTTTATTGACTCTCCATCTTCCAGATTGATTTTCTCCCTCGTGTGGCTGAAATGATTCGATCAGCCTGATAAATTGCACTCAGCCATTAATTGATGACCTGTCCAGTCTGACTAATCATACTGTTGTATTCTCAAGTATCAATTTGGCACTGGCCAGACTGGGACAGGGCTGGCAGATTACAGGCCTGGCCTTGTTATGATGTGCACAAGGCTGGCCTGCCGTAATGACTTATCCAGATCTGTATGGTGACTGGGGACAGATGACCTTGCCTAATTATCGTCAACTTTCAAATCTCTTCAAGACTTGGTCTGAACAAGAGCAAAACAATTTTTCCCAAACGGCATGGTTCACCCACCTCGCTAGATTTGCCACTGGTTGACTGGTTTCCAACAAATTGGGTTTTCTGGAGATCAGAAACGATTTACATTGCTCTTGGCCTGACTAGAAACAACGCCGAAGGTGTTGCGTCACTAGGAGGGCGCGTGGCCAGGCTATATATGACCCATGATTCTCAGTGGGCTCCTGTATTGGTCAACACATCCCATTCTCATTGGGTCTGTATTGACAGCAGGGCTGAATTGTAATTGTGGTGAACTTAGGACTGAAAACTTACTCTGCAAAAAAATGCACTTGTTAACAACTTCCAACAACCTCCAAGTATCCACATAGGTCCGGAATAGGGAATGGATTTTAATATATAATTTCGCATATTCTCATTCAGTGAAAATATGACTCATTTTTTAGAGTTGGAGTGCAGTAAAGCTTGTTACTAATTGACAGCATTGAGGTAGAAGCCATGCTCAAGGACATCTTGTATTTCAAAATTAATTCAAGGAGAGACAACTGGACACGAGTAGGGGAGAACAAAGTATGAGAGTGTTTTTGTATCACTGACCAGTCTCCCTACTTGTCTTCCAGGCAACGTACCACCACAATCGAAAATCAGTACACCCATGTAACTAATGCCTCTTTTCCCATGCCGTTTTCTGGTAGACCTACAGCTCGACACTGCGCGACTCGGCTGCCACTTTTTGCTTTTCGAATAGGCATGACACAGCTCAATCGTAAAGCAAAAAGTGGCGGCTGAGTTGCGCTGTGTATAGGCCTACCAGAAAACCAGCTGTGGAAAAGAGGCATTAGACATGCAGACAGGGAAACAGAAAGTAAGTGTGTGTATGAAGCCTTTTGCAACAACAACAGACTCCATTACACTATATGGTGGAATACTGATTGGAGCTTTTGCTTGTTTAAGGCACATTAAATTCTATGGAATACAAATGGGTTCTGGCCCAAATTAGGCCTCCGTTCTCAAATAACATCTGGAGAAAAGTTTATTACTTGTAGGTCTTGAAAGATTTGATTTGACCTTTGTAAGGTGTTCGTGTTTTGGTTAGGCCTACATAGAAGGTGTTCGGGTCAATTTGACCTGAGCATATTATATAGAAAAATAATGAAAAAAAAGGGGGGGGGGGGGTCATAGCTCATATTCACCCTCATGTTCTCCACACCCTGCCTGTGAATTTCTGCTCATTTAAGTTTTTGAGAGTGGGAGATACAGAGAGAGAAAGATAAGGAGATGGTGAAGAAAGTAAGTAAACTCAATCCAAGCTCTCGGATTGAACCACTAGTGCTCTTATCACGAAAGGTTGAAACATTGATGCACAACTGAAGGACTAAACAATATCTGCACTTCTTTTTCCACATACTTCACCCTCTGTCTTGTCTACTCAACATGTGATCACTGTTGTATCAGAGAGTTTAGAAAATATTAATGTATAAGCCCCCCAAAGTGATGCGGGTCGAAATGACCCGGGAACACCTCCTGTGTAATAGAAATGTGCAGGGCGGGTTAGCAAGGGGGGGGGGGTCACTAATTTGTTTTTCAGATTCATGTTCCTCACTGAAAATGAGCCAAAGTCAGTGAATCTCAGTGCGAAAAAATAATAACTGATACTATTTTTCTCAAGCCAAAAACTGACCCGAACACCTTACAAGTGTATACTTACCCAAGGTTTTTAAGAAGTAGTGCTGTCACATAGTGATTTATTACTTGTGTATAAATATTCAGCAAGATACATAATACATTTTTCTAGCCCACCTCATTATATATATATATATATATATTTTTTTTTTATGCTACAGAACCTTTTCTCTGGGTCCACATTTCACATTTTCATGTCCTACTTATAAGAAAAAGGGTTGCTGATGTAACCTATGTTTGTTTTTGTTTACATCATGCACAATTGCACAAGAAGTTAATTTGACCACAGATGGACAACTGCATTCGGTCTGCCATGGCCCATGTTGACATAAGAATCAATAGCTGCGACTGGCGGAACATGGTGAAGCACAGAGAGGCGGATATTTTAAAACCAAGATTTTTAAACCTCATCAGGCAGAAAATGGTCGTACTGATGACTCAAAGAAGAGTTCATCAAATATATATATATATATATTTATGTAATATAGCTCACATTTCATGGTTGTCGTCTTTGACTTTAAGCAAAAAATCTCCATATGCCCAAGGGATGGTGGTGTGATTTGAGACAAATTCATTTTATTTCATTTTCTCAGTGAGTGTTGTGAAATATTGGGCAGAGAACCAGTGTATTATAGTGTTTTTCCCCAGTTCAAAACCTCCATATTATTTGTGGAGAACAAATTACACCAAAACAGAATTACGCTACTAAATTTTTTTTTTTTTCTAGCTGAGTGAGTGATTGGTCTGAACATGGCGGCTTTCTCCACAATCCATTTTAGGATGTAATGGCACGTGGCAGATACATGGAGATGAGGAGTTTTTAAAATACATTAGGTGGAAACAAGGACGGCTGAAAACACAAACCGCAGTAATCCTATTCGGTTTAAAGACATGTTAAGATATTTTAATAAAAGGATTAGAATGAATATTAATTGCAATGTGCCCACACACACACACACACACACATGCCTATGTTACTCGTGCCAAAGATGAAATTGCATTCATTTTCATTTTTGGTAATAGCCTGAACTTAATAGTGTAATTAGACAACATGACCAAAAAAAACCTTTAGACTTTTTCCCCGTGTATACCCACCAAGCCCCCAAAGACTTGAGTCTAGAGAGCAACACTGTAAATGCTTATTAATTAATTTCTTCCCAGTCATTTGGTAGGCTAAATCTTTTTGCGTTTCCTACCCCAAGTGTCTGCAGGCCTGCTCTCTGCTTCTGCTTATTTTAAACTACTCACTCCCCCAAACATTTTACCAGGCCTGTTTGCCTCCCCTTCCCTGGTCTGTGATAGACAGCATAATAACATAAAATGAGACTAGCCCTACTTGCAATCTGCTTTGTTTATCTATTTTCACATTCCTCCTCCACAAAATTCACTCCCCACTTGGGCTGGATAAGCGCTAGTCAGCCAGGCAGCCGTTTAAACATCACCCTCATATGGTCTCCATTGGCAGAGGCTAAATCCTGGCAGCAGGGCCGGGTTAACGCACAGGCTAAATATGGCTGCATCCCTGGGGCCCCCAGCTTCCAGAGGGCTGACGATTGGCCTAAAGTCAAAAAGCGCAGAATGCAATGTTGAACAATTAATCTGTAATGTGGAGTGCTCTTTTAAATCTTATTAATAATACTCTCCACAGCTGGCAGATGCCCACAACGATCTGTAGCCTATAAGGGCCCCGGGCAGCTAAGAGAGGCAGCAGATGAAATATAGGCCACACTTCATATCGTCCAGGATATACTGTAGGCCTATGTATTACAGTTTCAACAGTTCAAAGCTATTGAGAAGGATCTATGCCATTTTTATGGTACTGATTATTTATGTGGGAGAGGGTATAGTATTGAAGCCAGAATGAGCTGTTTTTGTAGATATGACATTTTGCTAGTTATCTGAACTGCTGTACAGAAGTGTAAGAATGTTTGGCCCAATGACCCAATCATTATAGGAATGTCATCTCAGTTTCACAAAATGAGGCAAACCAATCGAGAAAAACTGTAACAGACTTCCTTTCCCAAGTGAAAAGGCATCCTGCAGTTAAGGGGTTAGACAGGAAAAATCTTCCTGAAGACTTAGACTGGCTTCAAAAAATGAATCAGGGTCGATCTCTCCTTGGCCTCGTGCAGGCATGAGGAGCAGGCACATCCTCACTACATACTTGCAGCAAGAGAGCAGCCTCCACCAGATTGATTAGCACTGGAGGAGGAGGAGGGGGAAGAGGAGGAGGAGAAGAAGGAGGAGGAGGAGGAGTGGGCCAAAACCCAGGGTCACTCATCAAAGCCACATGGTGATGTGTACGTCTATGTGTACGTCTAGACTATCATCAGCCAAATCGATTGGGTTATCATAAACCAGAAACACTGGGGAAGTCGATATCACTGCCCTCACTCTGAAGGCTGTCTGATGTTCATCACCGGCAACATACACTTTCCTACCACTCCTTTATCCTATCTGATGAAGATGATTGCATGTTCGTTGAATGATGTTTTGTGTTTTTTTCCTTTATCTCTAGCAGAAACTGAATGCACCGCCTTCATTCAATGCCAGTAATAGAGACACTGAAGTTAAATATTCTATTGGAAGAGGAGGGATGCAAGATAGTTGGTCCTAAAAAATACATTCTACTGAAAATACTATGTTATATGAAGGCAGCTATCATCATTCCGTCACATGTTATCAAATAGCAGATAAGACATGATTATTACTATCTCAAGAGTGGATTAACAGCAGCTGTGAAGACTTAAGCTAGCTATTCCTCAGAGGTCCAAAGATCTGTTGTAGTATCTCACTGAAATTATTTTCATCACATTTTATGTTTCTTCACATTTGGCCAATAAGTATCTGGTCTGGGAATATTTGCTGCTACCTTCCCAGTCCCTTGCATTATTTTAATAGGCCTACCATTACTGAAATGGGCACAATAAACCCCAACCCCAACATTTATCATCACTATGTAGCAGAGAAAAAAAGGACAGTCGTTTTCGGAGTGAGAAGTCTGAAAAAAAATATTTTTGTTGTCTTTTATTATTTCTTTGATTATGTTTCGACTTCAACAGTCTCCATCAGATTCTCTACAAACAGTCTGAGTGGTGATTAGAACATGCCCGACCTGTACTCACTTCTCACTCCAAAAATTATGGCAGTCATGGGTGAGCGGTTAGGGCGTCAGACTTGCATCCCAGAGGTTGCCAGTTCGACTCCCGACCCGCCAGGTTGGTGGGGGGAGTAATCAGCCAGTGCTCTCCCCCATCCTCCTCCATGACTGAGGTACCCTGAGCATGGTACCGTCCCCATGGGGCGCCACTGAGGGCTGCCCCCTTGCACAGGTGAGGCATAAATGCAATTTCGTTGTGTGCAGTGTTCACTTGTGTGCTTCTGAGTGCTGTGTCACAATGACAATGGGAGTTGGAGTTTCCCAATGGGCTTTCACTTTCACTTTCAAATTACAGCCAGCCTTTGTCCTGCACCTTTTCCAAGGATGTGCACAATCCTCACCTATAAGAGAAAAAAGGACAGACATCATTATTCCTCAATGGGCTGATACACAGGCTCATCTCAAAATTCTCACTCTGACCCTCCTCCCCATGTGGGAATACAGGAAATCAATACTTCTATATCTGAAAGATGCAGTGCTGAATTTAAGACACTTTTTTCACAGAGAGGTAGACTGGGTATCTTCCCTCACTCCCCAAGTGAATAAGTCAAATCCATGGAGGTTTTTCTTAAACTTGAAATTCATCATTTGGATTGCTCACCACTTTTGCCCATCAAAAGCCCGATTTGGACGGGACTTTTATTACCTATGGACCCCAGGTAATTCGGAATAATTACAGAGAATGTCTGAGTTCTTAGTCCTGTGCGAATGTGCCATGTCTGCGATTTGTGAGGTAATAATTCCGCCGTGAATTACCTACTGTAATTTGGCGAAACTCAGACGTCCTGGGGTAATTTTACATAGGCGCGCCGTCTGCACTCCCTTGTAATGTCTGTGAATTGAGTAAATAACAGACGTTTATTTATCCCGTCCGAATGCGCCCCGAAAAATCACGGAGGTCCGGGGGTAATTGTGAATTACCAGGGGTCCATAGGTAATATTTATCCCGTGCGAATCGGGCTATAGACTGAAATTCTTCACAGAGCAAATCGCGCTTCCATTTGCTCCAGTCTACTGGGAGCGTATTCACAGTAGATGAGGTTGATGGCTCCAGCTCCCAAATTCAATTGGTTCCTACTCAAAGGGGTTTCTGGAAAAATGACAAAGTGCATGGAACGTCAGGTAGTCATTACTTCTTTTTCATTTAAATGCCAAGTTGAAATGATCATTCAAAGCCCCCTGCAGTTCCACTGGGGGTTGGGCACAGGTAATGTTCTCCCTTCTCAGTAATGCCCTACTCAGTAATTGCCTGCCCTCTCTGATCTCAGTAACCTTTCCTCATACTGCGGCATACATCTGGTCAACCTGTTCAGAAGGAGAAAGTGGAAACGGGGGATTTCCCTTTGCCCTTTTCTCGAGTCCTGCCCCACACAGAATTGCCATTGCTGTAGCCTTTCCCACTTTAATGGTGTGCAGCAATAAGAGAGTGTGGCTGTGTACTGTCACAGAGGCATAAATCTCTATCACCAGTCTCAACGGGCTTTACTACCACCACCCTACAACCCCATCTGGAAATTTAACTGATATTTGGGCACAATGAATGGTCTTCCTGCTCTGTCAGTGACCTAAGTGACCTCTTTAACATCTGGCCAACCTGTTCTGAGGGAGAAAAGGGGCGGTGGGGAGCCCTGCCCTGTCACAGCATTACAGTTGCTGTAGCCTTTCCCGCTATACTGGTGTGCAGCAATAAGAGAGTGGGGCTGTGTAGCAGGGGCGAGTTTAGGTTTTGATCTTTAGGTGGGCCTGGCCCCTGGTGCTGACAGTGGTACCTGACAGAGGTAGGCCTACCTGACAGAGCTAGCGTTCCATTTATATTTCAGATTGGAGATTTTGTTTTCAAAAGGCTTTCAATTTTAAATAACAGTTCACTCAATGAAGGACTACCCACAAGTCATGACATTACATTTTCCCCCACGAAATCTAACTTGCATAGCTACCTACATAGATAAATCCTTGTGATTGGTAGCCTACTGGGTGTGAGATATGCACCCTAATGGTTGTCATAGTTCTTATGTGAATGAGAGGAAAGAAAAAGAGAGAGGAAAATATTACAATAAAGTATAGGAAGTATACAGACTACAAAGGTAGATACAAAGCAAGATGAAAATGAAGCTTTTTTGTCAAAACATAATAGCCTACTGTTAGGGCAGCTCTAGAGGTAGGCCTACAGTAATTGAACAGGAAGCTTGTTCCGTCATTTGGCAGCATAATGGCTAAATGCCATTTCACCTTGTCTGGATTTTACTCTTGGCACAACAAGTAGAGAAGACACTGAAGAACTAAGACTCCTAAGTGGATGGTATTACTGTAGCATATCTGCAATATTAGGCTATTGAGTGACTTAAAAATAATTAGAAGAGTTTCCCCTCTCATGTGCACTCCTTGCACCGCGAATGACAGTTCCAATCGGTAGCTCAACAGATAAATATTCATCATGAGTTTTTAAAATCTGACATCTCCTTCTCAAGCAAACATGAAAATAACAATTAAAACATCGCCTGCCGAAAGTCATGCCGATGACGGGAATCTCGCAACAAAGGTGCGCGCTCCCTGTCACACATGTAAATGGACAGTAGAAACTGCCGAAAGGCATGCCCATGATGGGAATCTCGCAACAGCGCGCTCCCTGTCACACATGTAGCCTAAATGGACAGTAGAAACCGCGCGGGCACCACAGTCACTCCGGCTCATTCCGAGCCAGTATGTTCCAATAACAATAGCAAAGTAACGTCCAACCTTCACACAATTTCCAATCATTAAAATCAGTTGGCTAAGTGAGAAGTTGGAGAGCCCGCATTCTCACATCACAACAGCATCACCGAAATATGGATAAACCTCCCCATGGGCGAATTTCGACTATCAATGTAATGTAGCCGTATTATTTTCAGCCGATTTGCTTGCTGTTCGCTAGAACTATTCCAACGCAAGGCTGAAGCATGTTTAATTCCTTCACAACTTCTAAACGCTGCCAGGCAGATATATAATTTCGACTGTCCTGATGGTAGCGTAGGCTATTAGTAGTAGCCCAACAACCTTATTTTGCACTCTGTCCTCATCATTTGTCCTCTGTTTTTTTCTGATACGTTTGCAAAGAAATGGCGTGGTTTCCTCAGTAGGTTGATTAGGCCTACTCATTGTATTCCACCTGTATTTTGACTCCCCTTTCCGTTATCTTGCTACCTCAAGCTTTTGTCATTCTGACTGACTCACCTTGCATGAAGTGGTCAACAGAGAGCCCCATAACACCGGCAAAAGTGAAAGTATTGTGCATCGCAAGGGACCACCTCAGAAAATCTTAGCCATCACCGCTACTATGTTAAGCATATTTCACGGATATCCACAACTTAATAGTGGACGATTTTAATGGTCTTTCATTGCAACACCTTTTTTAAACCAACGTTTACCAGCTTACAAAAATATGCCAATTGTGATGACAATCAATGTTATCATAGTCCACACATAGCACTTCAGTGGCCTACACCACTTTATTGTGTGTGGTGTGCGCCATACCTTCTCATCACAAGAATATGCGCGCATTTGGGTTCTGCCTCGGCTGTATGACAAATCCAGAGACTACTTTCGCAAAAATCATAACTGAACACAACTCTGGCGGGAAGCAGTTGCATGAAGATGCAAACCAATCAGAAGAGGTGTAGCAGACTCGTCACAAGACCTTTCTTGAAGCTCATACACAGGGTTGCCAGACGGGGCAGTCGCAGCAGCATATTGCGCGGGGACAAAGCGACTGCGCAATTGCATTCATTCCAATACAATTCATAAATAATATTATTTTAAGGCTCCTGAGCTAGTGGGGCCGAGCCAAGTCACGGTGGGGCCGTGGCCCCACTAAAAATAGCCTAAACTCGCCCCTGCTGTGTAGTCTACTGTCACAGAGGCATAAATCTCTATCAGCAGTCTCAACGGCCTCAACTAGCGTCACACCACAGCCCCAGATGGAAGTTTCAGCAGCTTCTAGGCTTGTGCAAGCACCCTCATCAGGACTTAACCATGGCACCTGCAGCCATATTTTATCCCCCACCAACCCCCCATCTTACCCCACCCCACCTTACCAAGCCTCTCACTACACCTGTCTGTTAACATACATTTTCATAAAACTGCAAACACATGGCCGTTTTTTTTTTTCCTTTTTCTTTTTTTCCTTTCTTTCTTCACTTTCCACTCTGTATTATACAGCACATGTTCAGCCATTTGCAGGCCAAGAGGGACAGGGCCAGTGTGAGTGCTGCAAGATTGTCCTGACAGACTAAAGCAGCTGCAGACCAAAGCCATAGTTAAAATGAATTTCCTCTCGTGCTCTGCCCATGTGTCATTGTGACACATTTAGGCACATTTCATTTTTATTTCTTCGACCTTTTTTGTTTTGTTTTGTACTCTTCTCTCTTTTTTATGTGCCCCAGCCCACAGAGCTATGCTCAGTGAATCGCCGAGCCGCATAAAGAATTGCAGTAGTCGAAGAACACATTATAACTTGGAGAGTAGGAATAGGGAGCATGTAGAGAGAGATATTCTGCTTTGATCAAGACATGCACAGCATGGCCTCTGAGAAGAGGCTGCCTCATTCAAACACAATTAGCTAATAGCTTTCCTCTTTAATTAATGGAGTTCATATCTTTCTTCCCCTCTGCTGTCAGATCAGAAGAGAGCCAAGACAAGTGAGCTTACAGACTATCTGACGAGGGCTGGCAGACGGGAACATTGCCCTAGCCAGGCTGTGCCATCCTATGCCTCTTTTCCACTGTCAGTTTTCTGGTAGGCCTACAACTCGACATAGCAAGACAGCTCAATTGTAAAGCAAAAAGTGGCAGCCGAGTCGCGCTGTTTCGAGCTGTAGGCCTACCAGAAAACCAACAGTGAAAAAGAGGCACTAGTGATACAACACCTTCAGCGTTGCTACTAGTCAGACCAAGAGCAATGCAAGTAATTTCTGAGCTCCCGAAAAGCCGGGAACTCCTCCCACTTTGTTGGGAAGCAAACAACCATAGGCAAACTAAGGGAAGCGGGTCAGCCATGCCGTTTGGGAAATGTTAATTGTAATGCCCTCGGTCAGACCAAGTCTCGAAGAGATTTGAAAGTAGATGATAATCAGGCTAGGACAACATCGCCCTGTCTCAAATCACAAATTAAATGATGTGAGGGAGGAGAGGAAGATCGAGGTTGTATTGAGGAATTGGAGAGTTCGAGATAATCAAATGTGATTTAATGTTACGATTGACCAACCCCATCCTCACTGCAAAACCAGGATTTGCTCTGAGGATGGGGTCACCCCAAACGTTTGCACTTTGGTAAATGGATGTCCATACTGTAGATGTGAGGCCATTAAAAACTCACTTTCATATCTCTTTTTAGTTTTCACTGAGAGCGAGCTTCAGACCTCCGGACATAAATGATTTACAATGTTTTTCACACAAGTTTTCGCTTGGATATCAAATGAACATTTTGGAAAGGATATTTAGGCTCTTGAAAAAAAATGTGTTATCATCAAACCACAAGAACATCACAACACATTTTTGCAGCTACTGCTACTTTTCAGTCTTGTGGGAAATGCCCTTTCTGCCACAGTGTTGTAAGCAATGCAGTACATTTGTGGGCCAATGAGGGCTTCCAGGCACAGCTGGTGCTGCAGAACATTAGTAGTATAGCAATGGTCAAAGGGACCTGTTCTCCAGGGGCCCAACATAAAACCACAGCACTGCAAAAAGAGAGAAAACTTTCAAACAGAAGCTGCTTTGAACAGTGTGTGCGTGTGTGTGCGTGTGCGTGTGTGTGTGTGTGTGTGTGTGTGTGCATGCCCAACTGATGGGCAGGGATTTAATGAAGTCATAGGAATGCAGCCTGTCTTTAATTATTGACGTCCTCTAGATGTGATGTCTACCTCCCCAGCAGAGGTTTGAGTTTAACTGACAGCCAGATCTGTCAGTCAGATATTGGGTCTTTCTCAAAACCAAGGACAGTGTCCTTCCAAGTGTATCAGCCTAATTAGTCATGCCCAGTGATTCGATACTCTTTGGTGAACTCTACAGAATATCCAATCACTGGGTGTGACTAATAAAGAGTATCAAATCACTGTTTTTAGACAGTGTACTTCAAATATCTTCAACAAAATTCTACCTACCTGGTATCATAACAGGTCCCCTAGGCCTAGGTAATACTCTTAGTCACTAGGTTGTATGGTATGTTTGCTCAGCATAAAAGGATACATGAATTCAATACATAATTGATTGCAACATAATGTAACATTTATACGCTGCTGCTGCCAACCTATTGTTCTGATAAGTGTCACTACTTCCCTAAGAGTACACTTTTGGCTTAAAGACCCCCACCCCACACACACACACACACACTATAATTAGCAGCGCAGAAATGACTCACTGGTGGGCCCCGCACCCTTGTGGGCCCCTATTTTCAGAAATGTTTTCAAAAAATATGTATATTTATATTTCTGAAAATAGGGGCCCACGAGGGTGCAAGGCCCACCGGGAAATGCCTGCTATGCCAGATGGCCAGTCCAGCCCTGCTGAGGCATGAATAGAGACCTGAGAGGGTAAATGCACAGAAACCTGAGGGTAAATGAACAGGCACACAGCTGCTGGGCAGGCACTCTCTCAGTAACAGACAGGAAATTGACTTGCTCATTTGCAAATCAAGATTAAAAGTCAAGCATGACATTGGGGTTAAATAAGGGCCAGTGTGCCGGATGTAGTGATATTTCAAGTTGGTTTCTGATGTATCTGCGTGTCTATTTGCCTGTCTGTTTATGTGTCTGTCTGTTTGTTAGTCAGGTTGGAAGCGCCCTTTATTCCACGGGTCCTATGTTCCCCGGTCTTTGTATGGGACCTGGGAACTTAGGCCCTCGGCACGCTTGTTGTGAGCCGCAAATTACGCGAGTCAGCGCTACCAACACGCAAAATACTGGCAGTGTCATCCAGGGGGCAGAGAGCACAGCATTGCGATAAGGAAATTGGAAACACAGATTGTAAACAAGACAAAATAAGGACTCCCCAGGCAAGGGGACGAATCGTGCATGCTCTCGCGTATCCTACAGCAAACATACCGCCAGCCTTAGGGCTCTTTTTCTAAAAAAAGGGTTATATGTTCCCTGCATTGTATCAAACCCTTCCCTAAACTTAACTTGTCAGTAATGCAATGTTTCCAAGTTTTCAAATTGTGCCCTTCCCAAAACCATTCATAAACCAATTGTGCCCTTCCCAAAACAATACCTAAACCTAACCTGTCACAGGTGCAACAACAACCTGCACTTTGCCATGCAGCAGCAGTCTACTTGGAAGAAGCGGGGAACATAGAACCCTTTTTTAAAAAAGGGTCCTAAGCTTCCCGCATTGTATCTAACCCCTCCCAAAACCATCCCTAAACTTAACCTGTCAGTAATGCAATGCTGTGCCCTTCCCAAAAGCATCCCTATCCTACCTGTCACTGAGACTATTGAAATGAATGGGCTATATTTGTCCAGGTCTTTCATCATGAAGTTTCATAAAATGAACTGATGAAGGGATATTATAATAGCTAGATTGCATTCTATTAAGTTTACATGGATTCAACAACCCCTTTGCCTAGGGCACCCAGAATTCTAGAAACGTGCCTGCCTGTCAGTAACTCGCAGTGCAGTCAGGACTCGTGCTTCACTAATGTTCCACCTCTGTGGAGAAAACAATAACATTTCCCTGCTGTCAGCCTCAGCACAACAAGTTTTGGGGGACATTTCCCCATTCACCCACCCGATTGCAAATGAGAAAACTACATGAGGTATTTTAGTTAAACGTCTTGCAACATCATCACAAGGTCACAAGGCCATAGTATTCTCTCTCTCTCTCTCTCTCTCTCTCTCTCTCTTTCTAAATATCTGTCTCAGTCTGTCTGGTTATTTAATCTCTCTCTCCTTTTCTCAATCTGTCTGTCTCTCTCATGAATGCAAACAGCATCAAGTTATCCCAATTGCAAATTACAGAGGGGCTGAGACAATAACCATGGTGGCACAGTAGTGTGTGTGTGTGTGTGTGTGTGTGTGTACGTGTGCTTGTTGATCAGACCGTCTGCGGTCAGAGGTAGGCCTGATGTGATGCAGCAGAAGATGAGATGGCGCTCCCTCCTTCAGCCAGACTGGTCTAACAACAACAACAACGAAATTGCCAATGGACATGCTGGACCGGAAGCATCGGGAGGTCAAACTGAACAAAAGACACAAATTCACATCTGTATACATAAGCTGAATAGCAGAAAGGAACAACACAACACTTGACAGGATGCTTTGACGAGAGTAAAAGCATATTTCCTGAAAAGCTGTTTCAGTGGGTGTAAATCAATGGTCTGAATATAGTGCATATATTGGACTGGGAACACACAAAGAGAGAGCATGCTGCAAACTTATTTACCTCTACCCTGTCTTCAACCTTTAGAACTCTTTTCAAAATCCTCCTGCTGGTATTTAAAGGTGCACTGTGTAATATTTATTTCCAGAATTCATGATGCCCATTCACAAATGTTACCTTTTACATGAGTGCTTACCACCACCATCAAATATTTATTATTTGCTTTACCACCTCCCTTGCCATTGCAGCACATGACATCAAAAGATCTGAAAAATAAATCTAATCTCTCTGTCTATTATTGGGTTATTTTATGGCTAAAACCCCAACTCTTTCTACTCGGTGTCAAAATTAAGCATGTCCCCCCCAGGTCTTAAGACCATACCGTATATCATTTTGGGTTTCATTTCTCCTTGAACAAAGGCAAGAGGGACAGGACCCTTCACTTGTGACATGCCCATGACTGAATGGGTTTTTTTGATCAGTGCATGTCATTGTCTCTCATCCAGTGCCTTTGATGTGGACACATGTGAAATTCCTATCTTTAGATTGGGCATGTCTTAAAAGAAAGAGCGTGTGTGGATTTTTTGAGGGAGATGAAATTATGCTCTGTCAAGTCTATAGACAGCAGTGAATACGGTCATTTTTGGATCTGGCTTTGGGTTGTGGCTGTGGGTGAAGGAAAAGAAGAAAAGAGTTTCCAATAAGCTGTCAGTCATCCCAATCAAAATGAACATGCAAACAGGAGGTCTTGCGAGCAAGCAGGAAGCAATCAAAGATGAAAAAGGAAATTTTATGCAACTCTTTGCAGAGGAAACTTTGTTAAGCTCTTTTTTATGAAGGATTTAAAAGAAAGTTTTTCTTTTACAGTGCTCTTTGGAGTACTGTCCTGTCACCAAAGCTTGTGGCGAACACTGTACAATTACCCCACCCCCATTTGCCTCCTTGAACAATTCCACTTGTTCCATTTCCCAACTGTGTGAAACAAATTGTGTTATGTTGAAAATGTTCTCTGCTTTGATTGTGCCTTAATCGAGGCAGAAACAATCATTTCAAAAATAGCAATAGCCATCTTTCCTCAAGGGATAGGAAGAGCATGGCAGGGATTAGCAGAATATTGATCAGAGCCAGCACACGATCCCATCTGTTCAACTGGGCAGAGGCTCAACGGCAGGGACGTGCACAGGAATTTCAAAGGGCAGTTGCTCTAACCTGAAGAAAGGGCAACCCCCCCCCCCCCCCCCCCCCAAAAAAAAATAAAAAAACCCATCATCAATGAGCGGCCGTCAGAATTTTTAGGAAACTGCACCATGGGTATTATTATCTTTAGTAGTAGTAGTAGAAGTAGTATATTATTGTCATAATTATTAATATTTTTTATTGTATAGTATCCTGAATATGCGTACCATATGATATAACATGCTAGTTTTTAAACATGAAGGCCTACCTATTAATCATATCAGAGATGATCAGCCTTATGCCCACCTGCCCTAAATGTCTCCTGATCCACATTTCCTCATGTGTGGTATGTGGCTGCCCCTAAATTAAATGAAATTATGAGAAAAAGCCTTGATAGTTTTTAAACCTGTATCAGTCACAGAGATTATCAGTCTTATGCCTACCTGCCCTATGTGCAGAGGTCTGTGGCTCTGAGTCATCCTCATCTTAAATGAAATGAAATGATGAGTAAATTAATAGGCTAAATATGAGGATGCTTAATCAATTAACCCACTGTCATCTTTATAATCCTTGTAGCAGCCAAAGTAGACTTTAAGTTATAATAAATAGAAATAGTTAAAAATTGTTAAAAAGATCATTTAATTTGAATTTGAAATTTTATTAATAGGCATATTCCATGATTAAAATGATGAATATTATATAGGAAAGCTAAAACAATAAGAATTCACAGGCTTAGGTCATTTGTTGGGTCTTTTGTAGCCTATATTAAAAATGTGTACTGTCGCTTTAAGAATGGACGAGCCGGCTTTCATTTCAGATCGCAAAGAACCGTGGCGTGGGAGCACCAGTTCTTATATGTTGCTCTGAAGCTCCGAGCTTCTCGCAGACTTTATAACCTTTTATTTTCATTACAGATATTTTAGTTAGTTCATGCACATTTTGTAGGCCTATGTCTTGAGAAGAACAGTAAACGTCAGTTATCACGTGGAGTGGATTTATTTCAATTACATGGACATTGACAGTGGAAACAGTAGCCTATCTTTGGGTCGGAGAATAGGCTATATCAGCGTAAGAAAACGCACTTTCCTAGCGGTCTCACCAAGATCAAACCTCTACAATCCTGAAAAAGATTCTCTGCCTCACCTGCACCAGTTCATTTTTTTTCGCAGCCAACTCTGCAGAGATGTGCTTCCTTAAGTTCTCTCTTGCTTGATAAAACGACATGTCATCTCCATGTTTCTTAGTTGGGTTAGCCTTCCACAAAACAACCTGAGCCATGTAAAACGTTGACTGCAAGCAAGCTAGCTGGCTGTCGTATTCCCCCAATATCTGAACGTGGCACACCCCGGCTGTCAGATTATTTAGGATCAAACGTCCTAAACTCGAGATCGGCTT
Source organism: Engraulis encrasicolus (assembly GCF_034702125.1). Taxonomy (NCBI): domain Eukaryota; kingdom Metazoa; phylum Chordata; class Actinopteri; order Clupeiformes; family Engraulidae; genus Engraulis; species Engraulis encrasicolus. The sequence goes on along the minus strand of NC_085867.1, from coordinate 22,507,157 downwards.
TAAGAGACATTAATTGTGATCATGTAGGCTAGTTTAATACTGTGTAGTCTGCTGTGTTTCCAGCTCACCTCAGGCCGTCAGGGCAGTCGCTCTACTCCCACGACATCTTCGACATACTTTGCGTCTCTGCCCTGGTCGCATGCTTGTTCCCCCCTCCCTCCCATGTAGAGCTGCGCGTGCCCCCCGCATCGCGCATGCTGCCCCTCCCTTTGCCTATCTCGAGGTGCAGGTGAATCTGAATTTGAAAACTTAATTTAGGAAGCTTCAATCAAAAATACGAATTGCAAAGCAAATCAGTTGAAACATGAAATCTTAGCCTATTTTTCCGAGGCATATCTACAGCTGGCTGTCGGGTTTTTTTGCTACCTAAACGTGGCGCTGGCTGGCTGTCAGATGTAGGCCTATGATAACTAAAAGTTCTAAACTCAACATTGTATTAGAGAGGTTGATTGTGAGCATATTTTGTACCCTAATATGTAGACTGTGTGTAGGGCTCTAGCCGACACCCAGGCATCTTCAAAATCTTTCGTGTGTCTCATAGGCGCTCAAGGGCCTGTCGCGTGCCTTCTCCCTCCCCACCGGAGTTGTTGCGTAGTACCTACCTCACATCGCTCGTGCCCATTCTCGACGGGTCTGATGAATTTGTATGACTGACTTAAGTCTTTATTGTACAAAACTTAAATCAAAATTATGAATTATAAAGAAATCAAATGATATTGAAATATGAAATTATAATTGCCATATTATTTTCCCCTCCCTTGGAAGGGCAATATCAGCCAATGTGGGCAAAAGGGCCGTTGCTCGGGCACCGTGGGCAACTATGCTCTGCACGTGCCTGCTCAACGGGCATTGCCTTGCCATTGACGAGCTGGGGTTTGAGCGTGGGTACATACAGTATGTGCGAGCAGAGCCACTGGCAGCTTTGACTGAACCCAGGCAGGGCTGGATTAATGCACAGGCTAGATTTGGCTGCAGCCTAGGGGGCCCCCACCTTCCAGGGGCCCACTGATAGGACAAAAGTGAAAAATTGCTGAATTGTGACAAGATGCAATATCGAAAACCTCATCAGTCGTGTTGAGTAAAGTTGGTATACATGGTACCTTGCTCATAATCATGACACTGACTATGTACATTTGTTGCGACATTTGACTCCCGGGGGGCCCCACAGCAACTTGTAGCCTAGGTGCCCCAGGACGTATTAATCCGGCCCTGGACCCAGGACAAAGTCATCTGAAAGGGCCCCCCAGCCCAATAGATAAAATGTAATGAGGACCCAATTCTGGGCCCCGGACAACTGCTGCATATGTTCCCCCCACCCGGCGACACCCCTGCATGCGTGAGTGTGCTTGCTTACTTCTCACACAGATACTGTACGGGGTGACTGTAAGGAGAAGTGCTATCTTGCCCAGCACTGACAGCACAATCACCTCATGTCCTGAAACATTACCGAGACCAGTCAGTCATCAATATGGAAAACGATGTAAGCAACTGATAGGCTACATAAACGGGACTGATAAAACACGAGTGAAAACAAAAGTGCATTGTGAGGCCCACATATTGGATCAATTTAATGTGGCTATCAGCTATCACAGTCTCATTAATCAGTTGAGAGAAAAGGTTTCATGCTCTGCTCCCTATGATTAGGGTTGTGTGCCGTTGTTGTGTACCATAGGTTATGTTGGGGTTTTTTTTTAGATTCAAGGAAAACTGACAGAACAGAGATGGTGAAAAAATATCTGGAATGAGCAGTGAAAGGGGAGTTTTGGAGGGAAATAGCGAGAGCTCAGTAAATCTGAGAATGGAACTCAATGGAACCCAATGTGAAAACCAATCAGTTCCAGAATGGAATGAGCAGTGGCCTCACAGGTGTGCTGATTGGCTGCTTTGTGTTCTAAAGTCACAGGGTTTCATCCTTATCAGACAGGTGCATGCTACACTGTACCACTTCTGAAGTGTTTGTGACAAACCTGGCAACAACACCATTGCTATTGTCAAGCCAATTCCCTCATCTCAGTCAATCAAACCAATCATCCACTAATCCCCTCAACCAACCAACCAATCAGCGCCCGGCCTCACCAGAGTACTAGGATTATCACTCAATCATCACCTACACCTGCAATGACCAATCACCTTGATCACTTGTTTCACCTGTATTATGTTGCCTTCACGGGCTCGGGACCTCTCGAGACAGCTGACGACACTGCTCACATGACAACCGAGTTCTGGAGTTTGGCGCATGAACGCCACTGATCCCGGAACAATCGGGAATCATGCCTGTTTTGTTTTGGTCCTCTTTTCTTTTTTTCACCTCCACTTGAGCCTCCACATCCACGACATATCATTTTAGCTGAAGTAAGCTAAATTAAACAGTCAGAGACCAGCATTACTGACATATGTGCATCTGCAATTGAATGACATCAACTGGTGTTGTTGATAGTGATTACAAGATGATATTTTAGCATTTATGATAGGCTACTGTTTACATGCCAGTTGCATGCATGGGTGGCATGTTGATGATGCATATGTCGTCACACAAAACATAAGCTCGGGAACTCGTTGTTATATACTTCCGCCTGAGATCAACCTCGATAATTATCGATCTGACATTGCGTCACCAAATGTTCACTCCCACTTTCCCGAGGTTTTAGGTCGGCTTTCTTGGGATTCTTGACTATTTGAACGAGCCATTAAACCAAGGAGAGTAGAGACAGGAGCGCTTACTGACGTCATAACAGCGTAGTACGAAATGATGGCGAGGGGAGTACGGAACTTTTATTCTTCTTCTACGGTCAGTGTTGGACGCATCAGGGAAGCATGCAATGCGAGGGTCGGAGTGTGGAACAGGTCATAGGACAGCGTGAATGTTTGTCAGCTGTCCTTAATTACCCCCAGCAATTACTGCTGACCAACAGCTGCAGTTAATTTGGCCACAAATTATCCATCATGGTGTCACCCCCACTGACCATGCGCAAGGGAGTATCCATCGCACCCACTGACCAATGACCATGCGCAAGGGAGTTAATTTTCCATCCACTCGTGTCCTCAGGCAACGCCCCCATACTACACCGTGGCCAATGCATTTCCCCCCTAGAGATTGTTCTTCTGACGAGTTTCTTTGATTTAAACCCTGTCTCTCGTGCACTCTGTGCGGATTCTTGTTATTGTCACCAGAGCTTTACGTTATCTCTGTTGTGTTCTTGACACGATTTTGGCCATTGTGCCCTGTTTGTTTTGTTCCTTTGTCATTAAATTAAGTTTGCTGTGGAAGCTCCACATTTGCGTCCATTCTTGGGAAGCCATGACAGTGTATATATACATGGAGTTAACATTAATAACTTGTTGCATCAATTTGATACGATGTAAAAAATTGAAACAATATGTGGCATACTTGTCTTGGTGTTGTATGCTTCAGATACTGGAAAGTTAAGTTTAATGTAGTTTCTCAGTTATGCGATACTTTTCAATCATATATATCTTGGTGAAATGTGAATAACATGGCAGAAATAGCCTGAAGGTAGACTAACAAATGCAGCCAGAGTTTTGAAGTTCATGTCAGTGTTGAGAACATGCTTCAGGCACAGAGGAACCCTGGAGATTTGATCTTCAGAACTAACTTTGAAAGCCGCAACATTTACAGAAGCTGGATCACAGTTTTTTAAATAATTTCTTAACCCTCCTGTTATCCTTGGGGTCTATTTGATCCCATTCAATGTTTAATGTCTGAAAAATACATGAAATACATAATTATTTTGCTTCATCTTTGATGACTTTTCCTAAATATATGGGGTCAATGTGAAAAAAGTGAAATTTCCACAAAAATGTTTTCCCTGAGTGCTGTACATGTTTTGGTTACATCTGTGTTCCTTGGGGTCATTTTGACCCCAAATTATTTTAAGTGTATTAAACATAAATGGAACATCCATATTTTGCTAATACATGTTCCAATCTGTCTAGATTAGGTAAAATACATGAACATAAGTTATTTAAAACAGAACATTTTGCTTTATTTAGGGCTCGAATAGCTAACAATATGTATGATGTGGACGAGGGCCAAAACTAATTCAAGGCAACTTTTGGGCAGTTGTTGCACATTTTCGCCTAGTCATGGATTAGTTCTTTTGGTGTGTGAGCTGTGTGTGGGGGTGCTAGGACTTATCTAAAGGGTTTTTTATGTCCCCAACAGAGCAACAGTAAATATCTGAGGCATAAATCGGAACAACATTTTTTGCTTCTACTGATTTTGTAGACATTTAAGTGGCTGGGGTCAAAATGACCCCTAGGATCACGGATGTAACCTAAATCTGAGGATAACAGGAGGGTTAAAAGAAAAAAAATCTGACACTCATCTAACATTTTAAAAAGATACCATGCCGTTCCAGAACATGCAGTGAGTACACATCGATAATAAGTAGGCCTAGTACACCCCTTTTGAAAAATAACATTTTGAACAATATTTTGATGAGCACACAAGTTATTTCCAAAATGTTCATAGGAGTAAGTTTAATACAACATCTGCTAAGCTTAAAACATAGAAGTAAGGTTAATGTAACTTAAATTACATATTTTTTCCATTTGGAAAATGAGTATACCCATTTTAAAATCCCAGAGAGGATAATTATCTGCTAGTCATGGTATATACATGTTTCTTTTGGAGAAATTCAACTTTCCAGTGTTGACGGTCATCATCCTGTTCAGAAACATATCAGTCCCACTACCATGCTTGACTCTAAGAATGGGACACTTTTCTTTGTACTACTTACTTGGTCACCATCACACATGTTTGACACCATGACTAAAACAAATGTATCCATCTTGGTGACATCAGACTGGAATGGCCATGGATTTTAGGACATGATGAACAAATTTTGCGGTACATGGAATGGTCAGTTCATTACTGGATGTGTTTCACATTATATGTTCCTCTGTTGCACACACTTAGTATCTTGTTACTGTATCATAGGTGTCTCACACATCTCAACACGTGTGTGTCACCTGTTTAAAGACACAACATCCCTACCCTGTCTGTTCTTCAAAAGCACTGTTTTCCCTTTCAATCCTAAGCACAAAGACACACACTTCTGCTCTCCTCTCCCTCAGTCCCAAACTATTGCATGAAATTATTTTCTACCATCAACTTCTCCTCCCTTCTCTCTTTTTTTTACAATTTGTTGTTTGATCCTTGATCTCTTTTCCCAGTGGTGTATTCTTTTCGCTTCAAATAAGAGCCGTGTGATGTCCAGGGGCCGTGCCAAGAAAGACACCTCTTCAAACAGCAGATCTGATAGCAAAAGCTAGCTCAGTGGTGGCAGACAGTTGGTGTAATGAGTATAGCTATGAGTGATGATGCACCTCTTGTTTTCCTGTGCCCACTCAGCTGTTTCCACGTATAGCATTCTGATTTCAGAATAACGTTTCTGTTCCGGAACAGTTGAAGACCATTTTGTTTCCGTTTCTGTTTCTGCTCCTCATGAAATTGCGTAAAATTCCGTTCGTTCCGATTTTCGTTCCTTGAACCGGTTCGAAGCCCTGAATGTAATATGTAACTACAATATTACAAGAATTTCAAGTTGAGTGTCAATACTAAAAAGCAATGAAATTCTCGTTCCAACGTGTATTGTATAGAGTCGCGTGGACGCACCAAAAAGTTCAGGCTCAGAATTTATTTTTACTTTTATCCCTGGTAAATGTATTGCAAATGTTTGTTTACTGGAGCCCTGATTGAAGAGGAAACAATTCTCCAGGGTCTAGTCCTGGGGCAAAGCCGCAGGCTGGCTACTGACTGAGATGCCGCAGATCTTAGTGTTCGCGAACCGGAAAGTTGGTTCGCAATGCGAACCGCGAAATACTTGGCTTTTCTCTGCGAACCGTGATGACAGCGTGGCCGTCAGCAGGTTCATCCGGGTAATACAGTCACGTGTGGAAAACGTTCAGAGCCCGGTATGAACACGGGCGGTTCGCAGGCAAGCACTTCAGTGCTGAACGTAACTGGTGCGAGCACCGGCACCGGCTCCGTTCCGGTCGGTCTGAAACCCCTTTAAGTGTGCTCGACGCTGCTGAAACGGACGTCATGCTGTGACAACAAACAAGTGTGCTAGAGTGCACACACGAAAGATGCTCAATATCTGTAGCCCTGATTTCAGCAGGTGTAGGCCTATACACGCACACACGCACACACACACACACACACACACACACACACACACACAATACAGTCAGGCTCCGTGGTCCACAGTTAGGGCTTTCAGGGCGACCAGAACGGAGCCGGTGTCGGTGCCCGCACCAGTTACGTCCGGCACTAAAGTGCTTGTCTGCGAACCGCCTGTGTTCATATCGGGCTCTGAACTTTTTCCGCACGTGACTGTGTTACCCAGATGAACCTGCTGACGGCCACGCAGTCATCACGGTTCGCAGAGAAAAACCTAGTATTTTGCGGTTCGCATTGCGAACCAACTTTCCGGTTCGCGAACGCAAATATCTGTGGCGTGAACACGACGGCTGGTTCGCGATTAGGTGCGGGAACGGGCTCCAGCACGGTTCTCAGTCGGCCTGAACGCGCTAAGTGTGGTGGATTCTGTATGGTGCCCTAAGCCCTTGAATGAGAATATTCACAGTGAATAGACAGACAGGAAGGAGCGAAGGGAAGAGAAGGTAAGGAGTCTTTATTATTCAGGCTGGAGTGTTTACCTCTGAAAATGACAGGACCCAATTATGCTTTTAGACATAGTGCCGGTCCGCCAGAGCCCTGGACACTAAATTGAAAAGCCGATGTGGTAGAATCCCATTAAATTAGGAGCGATAATTGGCTGCCATTCTTCAGGGACCTGGATGGAGGGAATTTATGGAGGATGTAATGGCATCAGGCAGAAACTTCATTATTGGAATTTTTCCGAGCTTGTCTTTTTTCTCCCTCCATACTTTCAGTCTTGTTCTCAATTGTTGTTTTCCTTCCTTTCTTTATTTCCTTGTTTCTATCTGTTTTCTGTTTTCATGGACTTTTTCTTTTCTCTTCCACCCTAAATGGATTTTCAGTGATGTAGTTCATTATCCCCCCATCACCTTTTGTAAAGCAAGTGTAGGTACAATTGCAGTTATGCAATCGGAATTACATTATTGGGTGTGGATAACTTCCTCACACGGTTTGCACCATTAAATGTAGGGGAAGTACAGTAATGTAATTATAATTACATTAATAAGTATACAATTCTTATACAGTTCCAAATATGTAATGTGTTATTACTATATGTGAGGAATAAGAGTATAAGAAATGATGCATGAAGAGTGTGTTAAACTCTTCACGCTGGGTATCAATAATGTGTAGGTGTGTACTCATGGAATCGTCAATTGTCTAATTAATGATTGCATAAAACACGTTTCATGACCGTCTCATTAAATCATAATTGGGTAGTAATCTGAAGGTAATTGTGTGAATTCTTTTCTGGTTGACGTTGTAGAAATTGTTCAAATTAGACAAACACAGTTCACCACAATGCACATTTATTGTAAAAGCATCATCCGGTAATAACACTGATACAGCCAATGTAATTTGCAGGGCATAAGTGTGCGTGTGTGTGTGTGTGTTTGTACGCTATGCGAGAGAGAGAAAGAGAGAGAGAGAAGGAGGAGCAAAGTGGCGTGCGCTTTCTGGGACGTCGCTCTGCTCCTTGCGGAGCGCTTCTGTAGAGCGACAGGGGAAGAGAGAGAGAGAGAGATGTATGTTCTCTATGAACTATGGCTCAAATGATTCTGCGCAGCTCGGGTGCGCAGAACCGAAATATGAGATTCAAGGCAACATGATCTCCAAAAATTCCGTGCTCCTGGACACGGATGTTAAGGACACAAAATCCGTGTCCAGGAGCACGGATTTTGCCAAAATTCCGTGCTCCTGGACACGGAATTATTTTCTGTGATGGACACACAGAAGTGCTCTCTCTATACTCCCACAGCTCTATGGTTCCAATGTCTTGTGTTTTCTCAGGACTTTTCTAATTTCAAATATTACTGTCAGATTAGGGTTAGGGATTGTTTTGGTCTGGGCACAGCTATTTTTCTTTCATTCATTATATGAATTTGATAGCCTAGCAACCAACTGGAAAAGGTATTTCTCAAAAATATGTCTTTAATGACAGGTTAAGCTTAGGGAATGTTTTGGTCAGGGCACAACTTAAATAACTATAGCATTATTTGTTTAGGATTAGCATTTGGTATGTATTTTCTAATGATAGAGTTAACACAGTGTTGTGGTAATAGCCTTTAGAAAGCACTTCCGTGTGCCCATCACGGAAAACAATTCCGTGTCCTGGAGCACGGAAAACAATTCCATGTCCAGGAGCACAGAATTTTGGCAAAATCCGTGCTCCTAGACACGGATTTCGTGTCCTTAATATCCGCGTCCAGGAGCACAGAATTTTTGGAGATCAGGCTGTACAAGGAGGGGCGTCAAGCTTTCGGCTGATGAAGCGGGAAACTATCTTCAAGATAGGAATTCAAGCTAATCAGAGGATACCGTCCTTTGTGTAAAGGTTACAGTGCAGCCTACATGGGGGAGGGGAAAGGGGCGCTTGGCGCTCTTCCCAACAATAGCTTATGTCCTCGACTTGATAACTCAATGGGTTAAACCAGTGTTTCTCAACCTTTTTTAAGGCGAGGCACCCTTTCAATTCATGAAAAATTTCAAGGCACCCCAAACCAACAAGCCGTAACATGGCATCGCATCCAATACCACACAAGCTTAGAAAAGTAACACATTTGGAGATGTCACACGACCTATGTTCGAAGTTACAGCTAGCTGAAATGACCTATATTTACTTTATTTTGCGTAAATGGCAGATGAAAGATTCCACTGACTAGCATTAACTTATCAGTTTAGACAAATATGTATTATATTACATAATTTTAGTTATCAACCACGTTTCCGTGGCACCCCTGAAGGGGGCCCGCGGCACCCCAGGGTGCCCCGGCACCCCTGTTGAGAAACACTGGGTTAAAACACTGGTACGTGTATCTCTGTGAGTGGATAATGTACATGTGGGTGCATGTAGGCCTATGGCAATACTTCAACTAATGTAAACTAAGAATAGCGTGGGGTTATTTGTGGTGATGAGAGGGGAGAAAGAACAGATAGAACAAAATAACCCAAAATAAAAATATATCACACTCTACAAGTGTGGATATTTAAACACAACTCCTCAAAGCTATGTAACAGTTCTAACTGCATGTCTATGCCCAATTCAGTGCTTACTGCGTTATCCTTGGTAGGAAGAGAGAGAAATCCTTTGATCTCTCGGGCGAGGTGAATGCGCGGGTCTTCGTGCACGCGAGGTCCTTTGTTCGTGATGTTCGGGTCCTGTGTGTGGCCGAGTGTTACCACGCGGTTCCGGCCGCGAGGTTGCAATATGTCCAAGAGGCTTGCTTCGTTGAATGGGGAAAGGAAAAGGGGTATTTCGTTGTGTAGCCTACTCCGATGATCTTTGCCGTCGTCCTGCGGAGGTCCAGTGAGAAAGGGGGGTGCACGCAGATCCGTTCCACGTGTAACTGTACTGGGTGTCCACTCTATTGGGGACAGACCATCAGGCCTCAACCGAATCTTTTTCGACTCCAGGGAGGTTCCTTTGATTTCGGTACTAGTAAAAGATTAACAATTGTCCGTACAAAAGTTATCCTATAGCGCGTGAGTTCCTTGTGTGTCCTGACTCACTGCTCTCCTAGCAGTGTCCGCAAGATCACTCGAAATATTGCAACCAAATGCAATACAAACGAAAACCGGTTGAAGGAAGAAATATATCGACCGTAGTGTTAACCTGGCCAAGATAACTTACAGTTTCAATAATTTCTAAAATAGACGTCTCCCAGTCTCACATCTCGATGGAGGAAGTCGGGCCAAGATTCACACCTTGACCTGGGCTTTATAGGTACAGGGGCGGGGCTGAGCTATGTATGTAATCTGATGCCAGATACAGTATACTGTGACAAAATCAGGAACCGTTCTGTATTGCTTAGTCACGTTTATTGACAGGCATGCTATGTTTAGCTTAATTTCACAAGCCACGTAACCTCAGGCTAACAGCCAGCAGTATTCCTGACCCAGTTTTCACAACAAGGTGGCAACTTAGCACATGAACATGAAATAACTCAAACATCTCAACATTAAAGATGCAAACATACACAATAACATCCCCGGTACATTTAATATCCCCAGACTAGGGTTGTGCCGATAGACGATATCATCGTCCATCGGCGATGGACAGCTGGCATCACGATGGACGGCAAACATCGTGATGCCAAGGAATCTTGTACTTGTGTATTTTTGAAGCCGCTGCTATAGTAATCATTACGGTACTTGACATCACATTACCGTAAAATCCGTAGTAGTAGCAGCGGTTTTCAAGACAAGTTGTGAACACAAGCCCCAAGCGGAGTGAATTATATAACTACGAAAAAAACACAATGGAATTTAAAAAAAAACTTGTGAACTAAGCCCAACTATTGTTTGCTGCAGATGTATGTAAGTAGGCCTAAGTGATATCGTTCATTTATTTCTGTGACCTAAGTTGTTGACTACAAAGGGGACTCTTTACGCATTACCTAGCTGGCTCCTCCGGAGTAACATGACGATAAGCAACACGTTCGGCAATTGCGACAGTTTAACATTTCATGTTTAACGGTTCACCTCAAAATGTTTAATCGCTATTCGCGGTGGAGATGTCTTGTGAAGCAGCCACTCAAGAGTGTACACTTCTGATAAGCCCACTGTCAATAAGGTGAGCAAGCGGTTCCATGTCCGCCCACTCGTCTTCATGGCTTCACCGCCAGAACTACTTGTAGAACTATCCATTGATCAACTCCATTGATGAGGGAAAAAAAGTCTCGATATGACCTAAAACAAAACATTCCGTATTCTAGTGCTAGGAATTGACAAAGTCGGGGCTAAAATCCATTGCAAAGCCTCTCGAGAGGGCACGCAATCACGCATGGGTTCTCATCTCTTTCCCATTTAGTTTTCTGGTGAGCGAGAGGGGCTAAAGTTATAGCAAAGAAACTGGATCTAACCAAGAAGCGTCATTTTGTTTCTTTTCCGGTATCCACTTTATGTCGGGTGAACGCCCCTTTAGGAGACCTTCGGTTAGGAGACCTTCGGAGTCCTGAGGTTGAGAATAAATCAAGTCCCCTTAGCGCTGTAGATGGCGGTAGCGCACGTCTTGAGCAAACACCTCAAAAATAGAAGAAGAAGGAGGGGACAACGCCCCCTTAGGAGACCCAACTTGAGCCCACGCTTTTGCATTGAGTGGGCGTGGTTTGCGTAATCTTTCTCGTATCCAGTATTTTTGGTTATAGCCTACTAGCCTGTGCAAAAACGCAGCGCATAGGTCGTCTTAAAATAGTTACACAGATAAATAACTCACAGATGTAACAAATTTATTGACAAGTCTCCCAAAAACGCCACGCAATGAACTGATGGTAAAGCACTGGGCTTGCAGGTGACACGGGAGGAGAGACGAGAAGGGCGAGGGGGAGGGGTCAGCGGGGGATCTCTGCATCTCAGCGACCATCTCACAAAGCAGCTGAGCAAGAACGCCGAGGAGGTTTAAAAAAGCTCCCCCAGAATGTAATAATAATATTAATATTTCACTTACTCTTAAATTAAATAAAATTAAATAATAACTTAGCTGAAGATGAATAACACAAATAAACACAAAATATATCAATAATTTTTTTTGTAATTATTACCCCCCCCCCCCCCCCCCCCCCCCCCCCCCCCCCCCAAGACGATGTCATCGTCCATCGCATCGTCTCACTGTAAACATCGTCAGCTGTCAATTAGGGGGACATCGCCCAAGCCTACCCCAGACACATTTTAAAGACATAAACAGTAGAACAACATCCCAATCCCAGCATGCCCACAGCAGGAAGTAACAGGCACAGCACTGTTACACTGCCCCCCTCTAAAAAGAAAAGGTGAGAGGAGGAGGACTAGAATTCACACACATAGTCCCCCAAGTGCTGAGGCCGCTGCCTGCGCCTCCCTCTGGGTCGTTGCTCTAGGGGAGCTGGCTCAACTTGAGTGTCTACAGGGTCACCTGTAAGAGGGGCAAGCTCATTTTCGGTTTCAGTCCCCCAGTTACCGTTTTGTGGAACGTCTGAGTGTGTTTCCCCTGCTGTCAATTCGCACTCGTCATTGTCTGTAGTGTCAGCACTGCCTAAATAGGGTGCCAGCCGGTCCCTATGCAGTACCACTACTCGCTGTCTTGTCCTCAACTGAACTTTGTACACAACTTCTGATATCCTCTGTAATATCAGACATGGTCCCTCCCAAGTGCTATCTAGTTTTGGGCAACGACCCTTTTTCCTGCGGGGGTTGAACACCCACACCCGTTCGCCCTCCTGGAACTCCCGCCCCTTTCCGTAAGCGTCGTAGGCCTTCTTCTGCCTGAACCCAGCCTGGGCTAAGTTTTCCCGGGCTACGGCGTGGACAGTGTCCATGTGTTCCTGCAGCCGGTGGAGGTAATCTAGCCCTAGGGCCAACGGGGCCCTCTCCCCAGGGGCTACCAGGTCTGCTGGGGTTCTCAGCTCTCTCCCCATCATGAGTTGAGCTGGGGTGCACCTGGTGGACTCCTGCACTGCGGACCTATAGGAGAACAGGATTAAGGGTAACTGCTCATCCCAATCACGCTGATCCTCTGAGGTGAGAATAGCTAACTGGGTGGCCAGTGTCCGATTAAACCTCTCTACCAGCCCGTCGCTTTGAGGATGCAGGGGCGTTGTTCTGGTCTTTTTGATCCCCAGGCGGTCACAGAGGGCGGCAAAGAGGCGCGACTCGAAATTGCGGCCTTGGTCGCTATGGAGCTCTAAGGGGATGCCGAATCTGCTAAACATACCCCCCAAGAGGCAATCAAGGATGGTGGAGGTCTCTTGATCAGGGACCGCGTAGGCCTCCGGCCACTTGGAAAAGTAATCCATGGCCACCAGCACATATCGGTTCCCTCTGTTGGACATCGGAAAGGGCCCCATTACGTCCACTCCAACTCTCTCCATCGGTGAGCCCACCTGGTATTGCTGGAGGGGGGCATGGGATTGCCCGGCAGGTCCCTTCTTGGCCACACATTCATCACACTTGCGGCAGAATGCTTCCACATCCTTGTGGTGTTGGCCCCAGTAGAACTTCTTCTGAAGTTTGCGTAAGGTCTTGTAGTACCCGAAGTGCCCTGCTCCGGGCGCTCCATGCACTAACTTCAGCACATTATCCTGTAATGACTTGGGTACCACCAGCTGCCACGTCGCTTGACCTCCGGGGGCCTGCCAACTCCGGTACAGCACACCCTCCTGTAGACTCAGGGACTCCCACTTTTCCAGTAGCGTTTTAATGGCGGGAGAGCATGGACCACTTTCCTCTCGCCCGGGTTTCGCGCCCTCCTGCTTCCACATGAGGAGTGGACCGAGGACCGGGTCCGCCCTCTGGTGTTCTCTGAGCTCGTCGAATGACAGCTCCAACAGTGGCGACGGGGGTTGTGGTTCCCTAACTTGAGCCACCAGTGCCTTGTTTTGCGCCCTCTCCTCCAGCCTGGAACAGTGCCTGCATCCTTCTTTTGCACAAGGGCGTCTTGATAACGCGTCCGCATTACCATGCATAGGCCCTGCTCTGTGTTCAATTTGGAAGTCATACCCCTGGAGGATTTCAATCCATCTGGCCACCTGGCCTTCTGGTTCCTTGAAACTGAGCAGCCAGCAGAGGGCAGCATGGTCTGTCCTCAACAAGAAACGCCTACCATACAAGTATGGGTGGAAATGTCGGATGGCGAGTACCACGGCTAACAGCTCCCGTCTGGTGACGCAGTAGTTTCGCTCTGGGACACTGAGCGACTTGCTGTAGTATGCAATGACAGGCTCCCCTTCTGTCTGCTGAGATAACACCGCACCAACAGCACTGTCGCTCGCATCAGTGTCCAGTACGAATGGATGGTCAAGGGTTGGCGACATCAGGGTGGGTGCATTCGTCAGAGCTTGCTGTAGCGTTTCAAACGCCCGCTGGCAGTCTGAGTCCCACTGAAACTCCCTCCCCTTTTCCATGAGCTTGTGCAGTGGTCTGGCAACCTCAGCAAAGGAGCGAATGAAGCGACGGTAGTAGGACGCCAGCCCGACGAATCCCCTGACTTCCTTTCTGCACCTCGGAGTAGGCCACTCCCTCACAGCTCGGACCTTCTCCGGATCTGTCGAAACACCTTGGGGACCCACCACATGTCCAAGGAAGTGTGTCTCTCTTCGCAGGAGCGAGCATTTCTTGGGGTTCATCTGGAGATTAGCTGACTGGAAGCATTCGAACACCTTGCGAAGGTTACTTACAGCCGTGCTGAAATTGACCCCATGCACTAACACATCGTCAAGGTACACGACACAGGCGGAGCGTGGTACAGGCCTCAACACTTTATCCATTAGCCGCTCAAAACTGGCCGGGGCATTACACAGTCCGAAGGGCATGACTGTGTACTACCACAGGCCCCGGCCATTGGAGAAGGCCGTCTTGGGTTTGGCGTCAGGTGACAGCTCTACCTGCCAATACCCGCTTCTCAGATCCAGGGAGCTAAACCACTGTGAGCCAACTATTGCGTCAAGGGTATCGTCAACCCTAGGGACCGGGTACGAATCTTTCCGCGTCACTTCGTTCACACGCCTGTAGTCATGGCACAGTCTTAGCCCACCATTTTTCTTTGTAACGGGTACCACAGGTGACAACCATGGGCTGTCACTTGGCTCAATCACCCCCGCCTCTTCTATTCGACTGATCTCTGCCTCCACTGCCTCCGTTTTTACTAAGGGTAGGCGTCTGGGCCTTTGTCGGATTGGGGCGGCGTTCCCAGTATCAATGCTGTGTTGCACTAAATTGGTTCGGGTACACTCACCATCCGTTGCAGCAAACAGGTGGCGATACTCCATCAGCAACCCTCTCAGCTCACGTAGCTCATCCGGTGACAGCCCCTCTTTGCTGCGGTTCCACAGGTCTTCCAGAGCGGCTGCTGTCTCTGAGGAGACACCCTCCCAGCATGGATCATCTCCCAGAGCTTGCCCCCCTACAGAAGTGGAAGCATTCACTGTATAGGAAGCATGATTAGGATTATTGAGTATGACAGGTGAACCACCCACTAGCACAGTGCTCTTCCCCACATCCACAACAGCCCCCAAACAGTCAACTCCCAAAATACAATCCTCTCTTATGTTAGCTAGCCAAAACTCAGCCATGACATTAGCACTTCCCAACACAAATGATAATGTACATGAACCTTGCATAGGAGCTAATTCGCCAGTTACAGTTTCCATAACCTTATTAGCAGGCTTAAAGGCAACATTTGGTAGCACTCCAGGTCTAACTAGGCTAATGTCTGACCCGGTGTCGATCAAGGCCATACAAGACACGCCTTGCAGCTGGCATGACACTTGTAGAGTTCCCCCGACCCCAAGTCTACCCACACACAGTCTCTCTGGTTCCTCCGGGGAGACAGAGGGACTACGGGTCAGCGTTTCCCCGGCTATGCTGACCCGCTGCCGTTTCCCGATGCAGTTGGCCGTCTGGCCTTGCAGTCTCGACGCAGGTGCGTGGTGTCTCCACAGTTCCAACACCGTCGCGGCTGTGCGGGGCTCGCTGCGGTACTCGCTGCGTTGACGCTGGGGTGGCTCTCCTGCACATCCGATGCAGCTCGTACCACCGGATGTTGGGCGACTACCGAAGCTCCGTCCATCAGGATGTCCTCGATCTCCGCCCGGCTCAGCGCTGCCTCGATTGTAGTCGGGTTAGCCAGCCGCACTTGCTGGCGCAGTTGACTCGGTCTCAGCCCTCTCAGAAAGGCATCTAGGGCCAAGCTCTGGACCGATGCTGGTGGTAGTTCGGGGTATGCACGACTGGCCAGGCGCAGAACATCAGCAGCCAAAACACCAAGCCTCTCCTGGCCTGCCGGCAACGCTGGTGGAGCTGGTCTCTCAGGCCTAGAACGGATACAGGCTCCCCAAATCGCAGCTGCAACGCTGCCAGCATCTCGGCGTAGGAGATCCCGTCACGATAACAAATGTCCAGTAGGGCCTGGCGGGCGGTCCCCTCCAATGCAGTCGCCAAACTTGCTGCTTTTTGTGTGTCCGTCCATTTTGCAGCAGTAGCTACCAGCTCACACTGAAACAGATAGGCTTCCCAGCTACTAGTGGTATCATAACGACCCAGCTTGGGTATTGTAGTAGTCGACTGCAGGGATTTTTCCTGGCTGTGCGCTGGTGTAGGAGGCTGCAGATTTTTTTCTTGGCTAGGCGCTGGACTATTTAAGGAGTTCATTAACTGTGACAGAGCCTGCCCCATGTCTGCAATTTGCTGCTGTAAGCCAATTATCATTTCTTGCTGTTGCTCAGGCTTAACACTCACTTCTTCGACGGTGCTCTGTGTGCCTCGCTCCGTCGGGTGGCGCTGCTCCAATATTTCGCTGCCGTGATGCTCATCTCGCTCGCTGCTCGCTGTGGCTCCGAGTGGCTGGACATCCGCTGCCGCTGCTCCGCCCCCGCGGCCCTTCTGCGTGGCTGGAACAGATATTTCGCCGGCCGCTGTCAGTGTTCCTCTCTCCCAAACTCGGGCCAGCGATCCATCCTCTCCTCCGGCAAACCGCTCCATCCTGCTCCCGGTAGCCCGAGTAGATCCGCTTCCATCCAGCAAACGGCAGTGCCTCGGGTCCTCCATCGAACGAAATGCAGAATCCTCTGTAGTCATCACCTCCGCTGAAAGATCCAACTTCCTCTCCAGTTTAATCTTCATCCACTCGTTGAAAATCGAGGCGGGATCCATGATAACTTCTGACACCAATGTGACAAATTCTGGAACCGTTTTGTATTGTTCAGTCACGTTTATTGTCAAACATGTAATATTCAGCTTTCATTCACAGTCAATGTAGCCACAGGCTAACAGCCACCGGTATTCCTGACCCAGTTCTCACAACAAGGTGGCAACTTAAGCACAAACATGAAATAACTCGTACATCTCAACATAAAAGATGCAAACATGTACACAATAACATCCCTGGTACATTTAATATCCCCAGACACATTTTAAAGACATAAACAGTAGAACAACATCCCGCTCCCAGCATGCCCACAACAGGAATTAACAGGCACAGCACTGTTACAATAGATAGAAAATGGTGTCCTCATCTTACAAAATGGTGGGCATTCGTAAAATGAGGGGAAATGACTTAACCTAGGTGTAATAGTACCTACACAAGCTTAGCTTCCATGAAAGGCGCTATTAAAAACAAAGTTTGTCATTTTTATTTTTATTTTTAATTTTCTTCTTTTCTTCTTTTTTCTTTCTTCTTTCTTTTATTATTATTATTATTATTATTATAGGGACAGTCACGTAAGAATCAGGATTCTCACACGGACCGCACCACTTATTTAATTGAAGTTACGTTAATGTATGGGAAGCTGCGTGTGGATTTACTCCTCATGCGGCTATACCAGGAATTGAAGGTAAAAATCTCGTTTGGGAATTTAATTAATTATGAATTGATTAATATTAATAAACAAATTAATTAAAATGTAATTTAAGGACCGTCTCATAAAATCCTTGGATTATCAATCACAATATCCAACAATAAATGGCTAAACACAGAATTAATAATAAGTTTTGTACTGGGGTTACTCAGCGGGGCACAGTGAACGGTAAGGCCTATTCTCTGTGATCAGCTGGGGTACACAAGCACAAAAGTAGATCTGAAGGCAAAGTTCTATAATAGGTTGGTTGGTCGTACAAGCAACAAGGACAACAAAATGCAATCAAATGAATAACTTTATTAACTACTAAGTAATCTAATAAAATGCATTACATTCAAAATCGGTTAAATGGACTAATAACAATAATAAGGCACAATAGTATAAAACAAGAAAGAACGTAAAAGAGGGGACAAGAAAGAAAAGGGGGAGAGGCTTTCAGCCTGTGTGTGTGGATGTGCGTGTGTGTGTGTTTGTGTAGCAGAGGTCTGGTTGCTATAGTCTACCACGTGTGCGTGGCTGACTAAGCTAGCATTAGCTACAGAAAGTAAAGGCAATGGAAAGGCTACTGATAAGTAGCTGCTTAGCAGAGGCCTAATGTCGTCTAGCCAAGACCCAAAGGGTCCACAATAATGTCTGGGGTTTCTGTAATAAATGCATACAATTCCGAGTGGAATGGAGAGAGAGAAATGAAGGGGAATAAGAAAGTAGTCAGTGGGAGGAACTCGCGCTGATTACTATGTGCGTGTCTGGGTGTTTCTGGGCAACAATGGCGTCCACTCGGCTAGGTTAACGTTAGCATCAGAACCGTGAACAATAGGGATAGCTAGCAGCTATGTAGCAAGTAAACCGTGTGGTTTCAGGCGCTTCAAGTCCCGTAGTGGACGCGCGAATGCATCAAAAAGGTTCTAGAATTAACGATAACAAGTCTGAGTAGAACAGGGAGAGAAAGAAAACGAAATAAAAGAAATAGCAAGTGGGAGACGTTGCCGTCTACGCAGCCATTACGAGTTGTAAAACTACAGGAAGTGGGGTTTCAGCGTGCTTGTGCAGACGCTGCAAGCCCAACTTGGCTATGGCTAACTTGCAGAGAGCTCCGAGCAAAGTTGGCTATTCAGAGAATGGGTTACTACAGATTATGCACTAAAAGTGTATAAAAGAGTACTGAAATGCTCGGAGGGTTCTGAGAATCTAGTATTTCGAAAGGGAGAGAGTGAAAGAACGAGAGAGAGAGAGAGAGATAGAGAGAGAAGGGAAAGAGAGATGGAACTCTAGTGGCTATGCGTGTTACGGCCTCTTACTACAAAAGGCGCAGCGCGTGTATTTCTGGACTAGTAAGCAAAACGGTCACGTTATGACGATCCTCGGAGAGTTCCGAACATTAATGGTTAATCAATACTTCAACTATTCGGTGCGCACGCCACAAGCGGGGTCGCTAGGCTTAGTAGCCAGTAATACAGAATGAGTTAGCAGAGGGTAACCTAAGCTAAGCAGAAGGATAGACAGAGAAGCAGGAGAAATGCAAATAAACATGTGCACATGAAAAATAACTCAAGTCATAGTTCAAAAACACATCTATCTCAGTACATAAGCTATGCCCAGTGCCTACTGTGTGAGATGAAAAGGAAGACATCCAGTTTCCAAAGGGCTCGGTGCGTCCGCTTGGAAGTTTGGGGTTGCAGTCCAAATTCTCGTCCTCTCGAGAGTTTAGGGCTGCAAAAGTCTTTCTTTGTTGCGGCTGAGATTCGTCGGTTGAATCCCAAATGCGAGAAGTTGATCCACGTTGGCGTGCATGGTTATTTCTCGCAGTGAGCTCGCCTTTAGCTCACAGTGTCCGGATAAAGTCTTTAGATATGACCAGGCAAGATCTAAGACTTGACGTGAGGAATTCTTTGCAAAGGTGTTTTAAGCTTACAGTGTGTGTAAGATGAACTAAGCAGTCTATGTTTGTATTCGGGCGGATATCAAACAATAGCTTTTGTCCAAAGTTGCGCATGAAGTTGCTCTATACGGTGTTGATCGTCCAGCGGCCAAACCAAGAGTGAGGAACAAAGGGCCCTTGGGAAACACTTAAAGACCATATGACACTTGGGAAATATTGTAATATACACAAACACATTGAAAGTAAGCATAAAATATAGTCACTTGAAGTTGGCTTTGATCATTATGATGGAAAACATGATGTTTTATGGCCTTTGAAAAGCGAGATTTTTGACATCTGCTGCGCGCTTCCCATAAGTCCGTCACGTGACCGATGACGTACACTCAGGAATCTATAGGGCTATCAGGACTGTCTTGACGCCTGTCAGGATTAGGCTACCTGTCACAACTAACATGGATTCCGTAGTGGGTCTACACAACTCATCTGACGCATACTCGGAGCCTGAAACATTTTTGGAAGTAGAAGAGTCCGACCCGATACTGGAAGATAGTGGTGGAGGCATTATGCCCTACAGATAGCCAGGCTACGAGCCGTATCTGGATGAGATGGAGCGACGAGGCTCCGAAAGTTCGGATGGCGAAGCAGAAGGCGCTGTCGGTGGTGCTGCTGTGACAGACGGCGGGATGCCAAGAGACGTTGGCAGGCTGCAGCGCGTGGAATGGTAACCTTCTTGTTCATTTTCCTGACAATGGACCTAGAGTAGGCTAGGCCTAGACTCCGTAAGATTGTGTAGGCCTACTTGTTGTAATATCGTTTGTTTGTACCACCGAGCATTTGTTTGCAGTCTAATTCTCACATCCCACAAGGAGCCCCATAGGTAGGGGACTGTACCGATCGCAAAATGATTTTATGTCTCAGTGCCTCATTGTCTTCATCTTTATGTAGTTAGGATATTATTATTTATTTGTATAAAGGAACACCAAGGCCGTTAGACCAATTACGCAGTTTACCCTGCGTCATGGCTTGGCTCCAGTGCCAGTGGCCTTCCTTTCCCGAATAGGCTATACTCCGGACTTTTACGCGAATCAACACATTGCCACTTTGTAAAGTTATGTGATTATTTCCAACACGCTTGCCTTTATCTGTCGCATTGTAGGTGTTCTTGTGGGAGGTGTGCGCCGATGCAAACAGTAAAGGACTCTGTGTGCTGTGAGCAGCCCAAAGTGTGCGCCAGTAGAGAAGAGGAGCGGGAACACACATCCGCTGCGTAACAGAAAATTCTGGCTTTCAGCCCGTTTGTCTGAACGAACACGTTCTCCACACCGCATATTTCCACTACCGGCAAGACTACGGGGACGTAGAGGGAAACGAGTGAGTAGCTTACTCATATTGTAAAATCATTTGTATGGAATAGTAGGAATCGTATGATTTCATATGATGTAAATTTGTCATGCAGGCCTATCCAAAACTCATCTGTTTTTTTCTCTCTCTTCTGATCATCTTTCAACTTTTAGATGGAAGAGATATACTGCATATAGACAATTTGTTAGATTTGGCTATGACTACCTGGGAATACACGCCAAGGTCCCCTTACCTTCCTTTGTGGTGTGGTCCATCCGGAGAACTTTTCCTTCTACAGATCACAGGGGGTTCCAGGACAACAGCCCGTGATGTTGCTCATGCACAAGTGTTGGTAAATAAATGACAATGAATGTCAATACATGTTACCTGTAGCTTCACATGAATGTGTCTTCATTTTACAACTCACAACAGCGTACAACAAATAGGCCTAGGGGGCGGCAAAATACAACCTCACCAGTGGCGGTTTTAGAATGTCTGAGGTCCTAGGCAAAGAACAGTTTCGAGAGCCCCCCATCACCTTAGATGTAAATGTATTGGTTTATGTTATCTATTACTTTTTGAGTCAAGTCAACTTCTTAGGAAACAAACAGTTGAACATTTTTCTTTTGGTGTTGTTCCAGAGACAAAATCCTGAAATAAAGTGATGAACCATTGAATAATTGGAACATTCTTGTAGAAATTGTAATAGTCTTGCCTGCATCAACCATTCCCATCCTGACTAGACTTACCTGTAGCGTCACATGAATTTGTCTTCATTTTACAACTCACAACAGTGTACAACAAATAGGCCTAGGGGGCGCCAAAATACAACCTCACCAGTGGCGGTTTTAGAAAGTCTGAGGTCCTAGGCAAAGAACAGTTTCGAGACCCCCCGCCCCTTGGCCTAGGTGACACCAAACATACAACTTCAGCAGTGGCGGTTTTAGGAAGTCTGAGGTCCTGGGCAAAGACCACATTTGAGCCCCCCCCCACACACACCCACCAGCATCACCTAAGATGTAAATGTATTGGTTTATGTTATCTATTACTTTTTGAGAAGAGTCAAGTCAACTTCTTACAAAACAAGCAGTTGAACATTTTTCTTTTGGTGTTATTCCAGAGACAAAATCTTGTACTAAAGTGATGGACCATTGAATAGCCTAATTGAAACATTCTTGTAGAAATTGTAATAGTCTTGCCCGACCATTCCCATCCTGACTAGATTTATAATCTCTACCTGCTCCTTCAAGCCTACATTTACAATTCAGCTCTTTGCTTATCAGTTCACTTGATGTCATGATCAATGTAATGAGAGATACTGTTTAGACAATTGTAAAGTATTATGATTTATCATATTTCCCAGTGACATTTACTTATCAAAGGTGTCCGCTGAGAACATCTCAAGCAATGCACTCCACAGGGGAGCACACATTGCCTGTGCTAGCATCAGTGGCCTTATACCATGCTCAGGCCATCACAGTCATGGAAGTTAGAGGGGTGGAACAGTTAGTTGGTCAGGGTACCTCCCTTACAAATTGTCTCCTCCCTCTGTACACCATCTCTGGTGAACCTTTGCTCTTCAACATGAGCATAAGGCAGTCCCACCCCCCAAACACCTCCATGACCGAGATGATCTGATCATAGAACGGTGGCCCGCCCTAATCCACAACCCTAATTGAGGTGCCCAGGGCATAGAATTGCTACACTGCACAGTTTCTATACTCTTCAAGTTCAAACCACTCCCATATAAATATTAAGTGAACACTTCCATTGGAAAAAAAACCCTCTCTCTGCAAGAAGAGTTGGAGCTTCTCATTTGAGTTGCATGTGCTCACCCTCAAAAGATAAACTGAAACTTTCATTGAAAAGCAATCCCTCACCAATTTTAACCTGTACCACTAAAGTCACATAGGAATGGTGCAATGTAATACAGAAATGTTTCAAAGATTCATCTTAACACCACTTTATTTTAAGCTCAAACTTTGTATTAAAACATCAAAAATATGATCACTTGGACAGTGAAGCCCAGAGATAAAATTAAAACACATGGCCATCACCTTTGATTCACTGAAATGTATTAATAAAAACCCTAAACAGATGTTCACAGTGGTGGAACAATTGCACACATAGTCCATGGGCCGGAGCAGAAGTTGGTATCACCTGGGGTGGCAAAGTCTATCAATGTTTTTTGTAATCCTCCATGCCTGAGGGACATTATTTGGTATGATAGCCCTCTGGAAGTGGTAGCTTTCTTATATTTTTACTCACTTTTATAATGACACCCAGTGCATTTCGCAATACATGCCTATATATGGATGTAGGCGTATGCAAGTGTCTGTGATGATGGGATATATTTTTATTGATGTTACATCACATGTAGACACCTTAGGGATTTTAAAAATATACAATTTTGATGGATAATGCACTTTCCTATGAATTATATAGGTCAAAATATATCCGTCATACACTTTTTCAGCAATATACTGCAATGTTAGAATGATGCAGAAGCCTGTAGGAGGGTGGGTCAAATCCTAAGACTTGCTATATCATGTCTGTAGAGTGTGGGCTTTCAGAAAATATATGGGTTTGCTAGTTTAATATAAATTATACACCTATTTAGGCCAAAATCCCATAACTGTCTAATGGATTTCAATGGAAATCAATGCATTTCAATGTAATCCCAAACACATTACATAACTATGGTATAGAGGAATGTAGGAAGTTGGAAGATGTCACAATGCACATTATATCACATCTGGAGAGTGTGTAGACCTCGGAAAATAAATGGATTGGATAGCTTAATAGAAATTACACAGTTATTTTATACCCACACCTCATGGCCGTCCATTAAAAATCAATGCATTTCAAAGTACAATGTACTTTACAGAACTTATGTACGGATAGAGGAAGTTGGGAGACCCCAGGGGGATAGGTTGGATTGCAACTTTTGCTATATCATATCTGGAGAGTGTGTGCTTTCAGAAAAAACATGGGTTTGATCGCCGAATATAAGGTATGTTGCTATTTTAGGCCTAGAACTCATAATTGTCCAATGGATTTGAATGAAAACCAATGCATTGCAATGTAATGCAAAGTATATCACAGAAATGTGTTGTAGAGGAATGTAGGAAATTGGGAGTTGTCCCAATGCATATTATATCACATCTAGAGTATGTAGACCTTTAGAAAGTATATGGACTAGATCAATGATTCTCGAACTTTAGGCCTGGGACCACTGGTTGGCCCTTACTGTATTCCAAGTGGGACTTGAAATCATTTTCTAAAAATCAAAAATCACATTTGTTTATAGTGTATGTTTCGTTTTATTTTTTCAGTCAGTGATGAGCCCTGAAAAAGTATGAACATGTCAAGGGGACCCCGAGTTGAAATAGGTTGGGCACCCCTGGATTAGACAGTTTGATACACATTACAGAGTTATTTAGACCCAAACCTCATAGCCGTCCATTGAAAATCAAAGCATTTCCAGGTAATGCAAAGTGCAGAAGTAAGGTATTGCTCAATGTAAGATGACAGATCTCTCAATGCATATTATATAGCTACTGTAGACCTTTGGAAAACAAATGGGCTTGATATGCAATACAGTTATTTTAGACTCCAATCTCATTTAGCCATTGGAAATCAAACTAGGCTATATTACAGAATGAAGGTAGGTCTAAAGTGTAACGGAGAAAACCGGAAGATGCGATTGCAATTGCACACACATCAGTTTCAAGAACAGCACATGGAGATCCTGCATAACAGTATTTTCATTTTGTCTGGAACTAAACTAGATCATTACTTTTTCTGAAAATGTGTCTTTTTTTAAACATACCGTACAATCTGACTTGCTGGGTATGTTGACTGCTCTAGTGTCAAAGACACATAAGACTAGGTACATCATGATACAGACAGAAATGGCATCAGGTGAGTCCTGTTTAACTTCATATGTGTTGTGACTGAGATGTTGGAGAATGAGTAAGTACATGATGAACAATAACTATACTACAGACTTGTGAGAACACCAACCAGCGGGAATATAACTCCACAAACATGCTGGAGGGAAGAAGGAATCTCACAGGGATTTGATGATTCATCAAGGAAGAAAAGATATTCAAGGGAAACTAGTGCCTTGCATTGATTGTTGCCTCTGAGTCTAATAGAGTGAAGCACACAAAGTGAATTGAAATCATTGACTGCATGTGAAGTGTGTAGTGTGAAGTGGGGCGAAGAGCAGGTGGGGTCCTGATCTCTAAGGAAAAGGATACAAATGAACATCTGCCAGTTCAACACAATTTCGTCACTTACTATTTTGGAAATTAATCTCCTTTTCAGTGTTATTTCACAAAGGATGGCCAATCATGCACATTGATACTGTTCAAAGGGCGGCATGTCTGGATTTAGTGTCAGGTCATGCTGTGTGTTACCCAAACAGCAAAGCTGGAAAAAAGAACCTCCATGTAATCTTCCTGGATCTTGCTGATGTCTTTGGCGCCATGCCCCATGAGCTCAGTGATGTGCCCCCCATTTAAGAAAGTCCCCATTTGAACAGTAACTGGAAAGAGGACTTTCAGCTTACATCAAGATGTGGCTTGAAGTTTCAAGATACCCATTACCAATCTCACAACTTGCAGTGCAACAAGGCATGACTACAGATGACACTAAATTCAGACATACTGTATCGTGAGTCCAGAGATCAGTGGTAAGGGAAAAGGCATCACTTGTGGTTACTTAGTGCAAGTGGAGACCTGCAATGGGAATGAGGCATCATCAGCTCCCAAGAAGACATTGTACCATGGAAAGGTACATCGCAGCTGGGAAATTGAAGTCTGCATTGAAGAGGTTAGATACAGAAGGTTTGTGGCAATATACATCAACAAAACGTCTGAGGGATGTGGGAGCAAGGGTCTCACAGCCACCAAAAGCACAGGTATGATCACCCTGTCACTTCCCAGTAAGGGTTTACAGTATGAAGTTCAAAGACACCCTCAAAAGCCAGAGGAACTGAGCTAGAGGCCCTTAGTGTCATGTGTTCTAAAATCAACTCATTACTCAGAAATTGAAACTGTTCATGAAACTTACCCCTATCATTCTCCAATTTGTTGCGCCAGCAACCAGCAATCACCAATGATGCTGATTGGATGGGGGAAAAGCCACAGGACCCAACAAAAGGCAAACAGCTCCTAAATTTAACTTCATCATTTATCATTCAGCATATTTTCTATACAGCTATAGCGCAAACTCTGAATCTCTTCATGACTGGGTTTTTGGAAGACAAGATATAATAGCCCAACCTGGCTGATTATGATAATAGTGATGGAGATTTTGAAAATTACAATTCACACATATTATAATTTGTTAAAACAACATACCATAGGTGCAATTTCCATGTTATGTGTGAAGGATTCTGAATGCACTATTTGCATTCTTTTCATTGATCAGTTGGTGTCATTAAATTCTCATTTCTGTGAGTGAGCTGACAATTGTAATATTCTTCTTTTGCAAATGCCATTCTGGGAGTTATGTATCCTCTTGACCTCTTGCCTTGTCCTAATTAATCTTGTTTTCAAACACTTGAGTGTCCACCTCCTGTACACTCAAGTTGAGCCATTTTTGCAACCAAGACACTATGGTCTCTATCAAGATATAATATGCCTGGTCAGCCATTGAATAGTACTTTCTGAAAATAACATCCACATGCCCATCAACTAATCATCCACAGGGTGTCAGAAACTTTTTCCATAACTGCAAGTAGGCTATATGATAAAAGGAGACCAGGCAACATTTTTTCACTTCATGGGTGACCCAATACTACCAGTGCTTATGGATTTGAGGTTCAACAAAACAAAATTGCCAAAAGAAAATCTCATTTCATGTAAAGAAGTAAGCGTGATCAAGTTTGTATCGATAACACTCTGGCCCATTTTAGGACATCTCAGCATGTATCTCCAGCACATGCCTACCATCACTTTAATTTTTAGAAATATAGGCTAAATGTGTCCTGGCCCACTGACTGAAAAAAGATTATTTAACATAATGTATGTAGGCTTTCTAAAGATCCACTGGATGTGACATTTGTGTTGTGATATCTCCCAACTTCCTACATTCCTCTACCTTAGTTCTACAATGTAATTGCAGAACTTGCATTTGCAATGCATTTCAATGGTCAGCATCTAAAGTACCTGAATTATGTGCATTTAGCAATCTAATCCATATATTTTCCAAAGGTTCATAATGTGCATTGACACATCTCCCAACTTCCTCTATCCCTACATAAGCTCTGTAAACTCCTAAAGATTTCATACTTTTAAATGCATTGATTTTTAATGGACGGCCATGAGGTGTGGGTATAAAATAACTGTGTAATTTCTATTAAGCTATCCAATCCATTTATTTTCCGAGGTCTACACACTCCAGATGTGATATAATGTGCATTGTGACATCTTCCAACTTCCTACATTCCTCTATACCATAGTTATGTAATGTGTTTGGGATTACATTGAAATGCATTGATTTCCATTGAAATCCATTAGACAGTTATGGGATTTTGGCCTAAATAGGTGTATAATTTATATTAAACTAGCGAACCCATATATTTTCTGAAAGCCCACACTCTACAGACATGATATAGCAAGTCTTAGGATTTGACCCACCCTCCTACAGGCTTCTGCATCAATCTAACCTTGCATTATATTGCTGAAAAAGTGTATGACGGATACATTTTGACTTACATAATTCATAGGAAAGTACATTATCCATCAAACCTGTATATTTTTAAAATCCCTAAGGTGTCTACATGTGATGTAAGATCAATAAAAACATATACCATCATCACAGACACTTACATATGCCTACATCCATATATAGGCATGTATTGCGAAATGCACTGGGTGTCATTATAAAAGTGAGTAAAAATATAAGAAAGCTACCACTTCCAGAGGGCTATCATACCAAATAATGTCCCTCAGACATGGAGGATTACAAAAAACATTGATAGACTTTGCCACCCCAGGTGATACCAATATGTGAAAAATTGACCTCTGGCTCATGTACTAACAAGGCGCTAGGGCAAATAGATAGGGCCCACATGAAAGTGAAAGTGAAAGCCCATTGGGAAACTCCAACTCCCATTGTCATTGTGACACAGCACTCCACAGCACACAAGTGAACACTGCACACTGCACACAACGAAATTGCATTTATGCCTCACCCGTGCAAGGGGGCAGCCCTCAGTGGCGCCCCATGGGGAGCAGTGCGGTGGGACGGTACCATGCTCAGGGTACCTCAGTCATGGAGGAGGATGGGGGAGAGCACTGGTTGATTACTCCCCCCACCAACCTGGCGGGTCGGGAGTCGAACCGGCAACCTCTGGGATGCAAGTCTGACGCCCTAACCGCTCACCCATGACTGCCCATATGCCTGATGCCCACATGCAACCCACCAGGGCCCCCACTACCTAAAGGAGGGCCCTTGGACTAGTTGCAAATGCCCTAATTGTCCTCCTTATAGCTCTGTCCCTGATCATTCATTTGAGCTTTTTCACCATATGACTGAGCAATTTTGATAGGTGCTGTTTTTTTATTTTTTATTTTTATTTTATTTTTTTACTTCTGAGAGTTGTGATTGACCAATGACTCAAGCAGGAAGACAGAACTGATGGGGATAGGGTATGGAAAAATCTAATTTTGCCCCATAAAATTACTTGGGCATTTTTGCTAGCAAGCTGACAACTTACACCTTCACCATGGAAGCTTATCTAGTATTCTTTATCATGTGGTGTCCAATATGTTCTGCAGTACGTCTGGGACAATACAATGAAAGCCCTCATGGGTATTGGGGGGCACTGTAGCAACAAAGACATGAAAGGAGTGGGTAGGATATTCAAAATATCACCTCAAGGTCTCTCCATCTCAAATGACTAAAGCACATGTTACACACCCTGTAATAACCTTTTTCAGAACCACAAGGAGAGGATGGAGCAGGTGGTTCCCAACACAGTAGATCATTGCACTCACAGAAAAGATGAAAAGAAGTTTGTGTTTATTCCATGCAGTCCAGCTCTGTCCAATTTTAAACAAAAGTATGAGTACATTTGTGGTGTAATTACAACAGTAGCACATATTACATAACTGTAACACCATTCATGCCATTGTACCTTATGCACAGCGAGACTGTCATTACTAAAAAAACACTAAAAAACTAACCAGGACCTGGCCTGGTTCACACCAGATGGTGTGTGTGTAGCTTTGGTGCCCCCTGCTGGAGCAGAATTACACATACTATCACCACAAACTCAATCCAACCAGTGGAGAATCAGCTGAACATAAGACAAGTACATTGGTCTACTTTTTACTCAGATAAGTCACCTGAGTTGGAACCATTTGTATGCATAAGTGTGAAAAAAAGTGTCCTTCCAACACACCCTGTACTGTGGTTTTGGAATTACCTGCATCAAACTTTTGGTAATGTCTATATTGAAGGGTTGTTTGTGGTGCTAAAGCGGGTTGTGTGTGTACTGACTGCTGCCCTCTTATCCGGCTTTTCACATGATGCACTCAGTGGCTCTGGAACAGGGGATGGGTCTGGAATGTCAAAGTCATCACAGCTGTAGTATTCACCTCGACACATGGCCTCCACCATCCGCATCAGCTCTTCAGCATAGCCTGTTGCAGAGGAATATGGGGACAAGGTTCAAATTAATCCTACAATAGATATAGCACACGAGTACATCTCAAAATCCAAATCTTATCTGCAATCAACTTTCTATAGTCACTTCAAAAATGGCCCCAGTCTATCTGAGACATACTACTACTCTTCCTTACCCTGTGCTGATGTCTTTTGAAACAAACAAAAGTGCAAGTCCTGAGACATTTACAATCATTGCTCTGTACATTTCTTGTGCACTGCGAATTTTGCAAGCTGTGGCTAAGTCCTTGATTGAAAGCCGCTTTGGATAAAAGAGTCTACCAAGTATAATGTAATGTCCTAAAAGTATGTTTCACTGAATATTTCTGTATGATTACCTGCTCTCCATCCCTTTGTATGAAAAGTGGCACATCTTAGGCGCAAAGTGTGTAATCAGGCTGTGGAATGCTTCTACGTAGGATGTCTGGTGTGACGGGGACAGGCGTTGTACATCTGCACACAGCCTCTTGTTCCGGATGATCTTCTCAACCTCAAAAGACACCTTTGTATCTGAAGAACATTGTACAAATACATGTCAATTATGCAACGTGATGAAATATGATACTCCAATTACAATCTCCATAAAATAAACATTAGGAGTATACTCACGATATTTCAGCCATGGTTTACGCTGTTCCCTGCCTTCCGAGACTCCGTGTGCACAAGAAGAGAACAGTCCCTCGAACCCGGTATGCCTGTTGTGGATGTGATCCATAACTGATGTCCATTTGTCCACCACAAGTTGAACATTGCCAGGAGGTGTCGAGACCACAGCCCAGTACAGATGGTTTATTATACTTCCCACCCAGGGTTTGACATCCTGGCAACCTCTGGTTTGACCAAGGCTCTGCAACTTCTTCTTGACACCTGAGTAAACATGTGTAGATGAATCAATAAATAGTGAATGTAATGTACATCTGGCGCACACACACACACACACACCTGGGGCAATGCAGGGATGAAATAATGTGGGGTGTGTATGTACCAATATATGTGTAGAGACATAGCTGGGAAATGTACACTTCCTTTGCACTGCATAGACACAGTCCTTGTTGGTGGCCTCAGACATGCTTGTATGCAAAAGTCACAGTGCTGATCTTTTGTTGAGTTCACATGAATAAATAAGAACATACATGAATATGTGCACATATAAAATGTGTGTGTATGTGGAAAAGGAAAAATAAAATAATAATAAAAAAAGGTTTATTTCCCAACACAAAGAACCTATCTGAGCAAAAAGTAGACCCATGTACAGTGTACTAAACCCAACCAGTGTAAGGTCTGAGAGAGGGGGTGTTTACCTACTGGCCAGTGTGGTGTGTAGTCAAATGTGATCTGTATTAGTAGCCTAACTTAGTTGACCTACACAGTTTACCAAAACTTACATCAATTGATGGGACCCCGTCAGCAGTGAAGCCATCTCTTTCCTCTGCAGCAACATGGCATACTCAGATTGGCATTCCTGGAGTATCTGAAACATGATATAAATATGATGCCGCGTGAGTAGGAGAGAAAAAAGCGCTACTGCAAACCCAAAACACACATGACTGCAGATTGTTCTTGAACACAGAAAGAAGTTGCAAATTTACATGACATTACATAACAGCGGTTACTGCATGTTCGTTTGGGTTTCTGACAAGAGTAGGCTATTTGTCAACACAGGCTCCTCCATTAGTCACGGACACAACGCTGATGAGGGGACAGTCGCATAGAGTTGCATTGGTTGTCTTTTCAGCCGGTAGGCCTACAGTAGACTATTTACCAGTAGACAAATATAATTTTACTGTAACTGTAGGCCTAGGCTACGGCGGCGAACTGAAATGTAGGAAGGCGACTTGACTTTTTGCAAACACTCTCTGAGATTAATTTAGATGCACGGCTGAAGCACTTTAGTAGCAAGCTTTGTTGAAGTGTTCAGAACTGGCACCAACTTCAACTACCGTTCACCAAGCAAGTGGTTTACGCGGCGATAAAACACAAACCTCTTTGCACTTCCTTTCCCTCGACTTCATGATTAGAATGCAGTCCAAAATAAGATGGTACAGCCTACCTCCAGCCGCTGCCTTTTCTCCAGACCACGATACCCCCTGCAGCTGACGTAGGTGCCGCTCTCCCCCCTCCAGTTTGTCCCCCGAGGGAATATGCTCGGGACTGATTTGGGCCGCAAAACCCTCTTCAGACGAACATCATTTCCTAGTTGCTCCTTCAGAGCCGGGGTCGAGTCGTAACATTTATCCAGAAAATGTGCAGAACACAGTAGGCTACAGAGGTTGAGCTTGGCTTCCACGGTGCTCCTTTGGGACCAGTTCTCGTCCTGCGAACTTGATGTGTCCACAGCAAGTTCAATTCAGGGTCTTTTGGAAAGCGATGCAGTGTGAAACCGCTCTCCCTGGTGTTTGTGCAGTATCCTGCAACGCACCGCTCGGGTATGTTGTTAAAAAAATATTCGAGAAAGAACGTACACTCTATCGATTCCTGTCAGGATGGTTGACTGCACGTGCAGTCAGGTGTAAACAGAGAGGTGTGGCGTGGCGGCATTCCTGAGCACACGTCATTTTATGGAAGGGCCACTGGCATGTGGAATTTAGTGGCGCGTGTTCAAATTTTGGAAATAACAGGAGAACCAGTAATATTTGTCATATGGATGCATCTCCACTAGAATATAATAGTTATTTCAGACTGAACTAAAAAGGGTCGTCTTTACGTGTCATGAGGTCTTTAAGGTGTTGACCAGGTGATTGTGGGTGGGACTTTGGTCACAGCGCCTCCGAGGGGAGGAGGACTGAGAACAACATGGACAGGGACCCTGGGCCAGCCATTTGGTGATCAGAGGGGAAGTTAGATATTGTTAATCAGGGAAGCAACTCTTAAACTAATGATTATTGATGACCTTCGTCTCAATCGTCATCAGTTTGAGTCACATGATTCTCACAACTTCGTTATGAGCTTCTCTGCGTAGAGAAATGGCAGGAACAGTACCTACAATATTATTATTATTATAGTTTTGAAGTTATCAGCTCAATGGTATCAGTTATGCCTCCTCCCCAATTGCAGATCCCTTGTGACTGTTTCGCAATGAGATTTCAGTGTTTTGTCTTTAATAACTCTGAAAATGAACAAGAAGGGTTTCACTTTGTGCAATATTATTCCTTTTCAATTGATGGCACATTTGGGGACATAAACACCTCGTGATTTATTGTGGTTACCTGCCAAAGATACACAAGCTTTGATGCAGAGAACTGTGTAGATGAGACGGTGGCAATTGTTATATCTTCAGGCCTTGACTGTCATAAAATCTAGATAAAAGTTAATATTTTCTTTTTATTCAGCCTGGTAGCTTGTCTATCTATCCAGGTAGAATTCCAGACATTCATGACATTCTTCACAAATATTCTACTTTGCAGCTGATATTATATACTCATAGAATGTATATAATCTGGAAACCAAGCGTTCCGTTGGACTTGAAGCCAGGCGGACCCAGGAAGCTGGAATCCAGTTTGTGATATACAATTTATGTTAATACTCCATGTCGACAGGCCGCAAGTGGAAGGCACAGTCCGAGGTCAACCAAGCCATCAGCCGGCTCCAACATCAAGAGATCATGGGCAGAGTCCAGGTAGGGACTTCTGGTCCAAGGCCAACCGAAAGGAAAGGAAGGAGATGGTGGTGGCGGAGGTGACGAAGAAGGAGTAAGACCGCTACAAAATCAAAGCCGTGTCGCAGGGACGGCAAGGAAGCTGGACGACCTGGGAGGGAATTACAAATAGGAACCTCTGCTGGGCAGATGTGTGGAAGATCCCACAGGCAAGACTAAGCTTCCTCATCCGCTCAACGTATGACACGCTTCCCTGTCCTCGGAACCTCCACCAGTGGTTTGGAAAGGAGGAATGTTGTGCACTCTGCAATGCCCCCAACGCAAGCCTCCAGCACATCTTGTCAGGCTGTAAGATCGCGCTTTCACAGGGCTGCTATAGGTGGCGCCATGACCAAGTCCTGAGGAAGCTAGCCGAAGTGCTGGAGGAGTGCCGACAAGGAAGTAAAACACCACCACCTCCAGAGGACTTCACCACCTTTATAGCAGAGGGAGGGGTCAGCAGAAGCATCAGGCCAAGGAAACCATCAAGGCCATTCACCCCTGACCAGGAATGGAGCATGAGAGTCGACCTTGACAGGAAGCTTCAGTTCCCTATGGAGATCACCACCACATCCCTCCGACCAGACATTGTTGTGTGGTCAGCTAAGGCAAGAGCAGCATTCCTCATCAAACTAACAGTGCCTATGGAGGAGGGAATTGAGGCTGCCTTTGAACGTAAGAGGGCCAAGTACTCAGAGCTGGCTGCTGAGTGCCGGGAGGCTGGCTGGATGACCACCATCTATCCAGTAGAGGTCGGCTGTCGAGGCTTCATAGGTTTGTCAACCACACGCCTCCTGAGGGACGTGGGACTCACCGGAGGAAGGCTCAGGAAGGTAACAAAGGCCCTGACAGAGGAGGCTGAAAAGGCGAGCTTTTGGCTCTGGCTCAGGAGGAAGGACAAAACGTGGGGGAAGAACACCTAACCCCAGACAACAGCCGCAGGGGAAAACACCCATCAGCTGCAGGGGGTGACAGGGAGACGTCCCTGTCACTGCCCCGCCACCACGAAACGTTTCGGGATTAAAGGGGCGAAACGTTAGTGAATGGTGGTTCCCGACTGATGACCCTGCAGCTGACCCATGGGCACCGGAGGAGGTGCGACAGGCAGCAATGCCCAGCAGGACATAACACCTTCCTGTACAAATCCTATGCCATCTCCTTTTTTTCAATATGGGGCCTCATGGAGAATTCCTTGCAGAGGAGGAGGACACCAAGGTCAGGTCACCTCTTCACCCGATTCTCTCATCTCATCTCGGATAACTCTGCCCTCACCACACTGCTCAGTGCTCTACATTTCAGGTTGTCAGATAACTCTGCCCTCACCACACTGCGCTGTGCTCTACATTTCAGGTTGTCAGATAACTCTGCCCTCACTGCTCAGTCCTCTACATTTCCGACTGTCAGATCATATCCACTCCTCTGTGTCCTCTTGTGATTAAATTACCCGGGCTAATGAATTGATGATTATTCATTTTCCCCTCAGCAGAGAGCAGATACTGCAGGGCCCAACTGCAGAGAAAGACGAGGAGAGAAAGATACAGAGAGGTGGAGAGAGTGATAGGGGGAGATAGGGGTTCCAGAGAGAGAGAAAAGGAGTGATATGGGGTTGAAAGACAAAAAAAGATGAGGAAAGGTAAACCAAGAGACAGAAAAAGTCAGAGAGGGCAAAAACGAGTGTGTTCAGTAGGATTACTGAAATGAAATAAAAGACAGCGAAAGAGCTTCAAGTCTGCAGCCAGCACATGACATCACAGGCAGACTCATTAAAAACGTTCCCCTCGTTATCATCAACTCTGTGCTGTTAACTGTGGATATGATCTCCCAATGTCAGTCAGGCAGGCAGACAGGCAGACCATTTAACAGGAAACACAAATACCTGTACGCTACCTGATTTGAGTTCATGCCAACTTTGAGTGTTCATATGAATGATGCTGCTCATTGCAGATATATCAGGATGTGGATCCTCCTTCATTTTCCTTTGTTGTCATTTTTGCGATAGATGTGAGTTATATGGTGGTGCAGGGATAGGGGGGGGTACCGCTGAAATGAGAAGAGAGACTTGGTGCGGGAGTGGTTGATGGAAGTGGGGGGGATTTATCAGATGGCAGCCTATCAGACAAAGCAGCTCTCTTCTCTTTTTCAGACGTCAAGCAGATAAAGCCATCACGATCAGCTCCTTCAGCCCCAGCACTGCAGCTACTTGACAGCTGAGCTGCAAAACAAACGCCCTGTCCAAGTGGAGAGAGAGAGAGAGAGAGAGAGAGAGAGAGACAGAGAGAGAAGCGGCAGGAGAAGAAGACTCTGCCTGTCACTTATGAAGATGTGAAAGGAGGAATAAGAGGCAGAGAGGGGAGGGAGAAGAGACAGAGAGGGTATGGAGGAGAGACAGAGAGGGGAGGAAGAATGTTTGATTGAGAGAGAAACGGACCTTGGAATGAGAGGGTGTGGTGGAACAGGAGCAAAGATAAGAAGGAAACGAGTGTGGAGTCTTTGGAGGTGAGTCAGGCCGAATGAGGAGAAGGGTGAAATAGGATGAAACAATATGAAAGGGACAACAGTGAAAGGGAAGTGAAGTGAAAGCCTAACAGGTAAACTTCCATTGTCATTGTGACACAGCACACAAGTGTACACTGCACACAACGAAATTGCATTAATGCCTCACCTGTGCATCCACAATGTGTGATCTGTTAACATATTCCCTGAAGCCCCTCTGTTTAAAACTACTATGTGCCTCCCACAGAGGTGTATCCGAGTACAAGGCTACTTCAAGAGTACTTCCTAGCGCCACACAGTAAATTTGCCAGTGTTAATTTTGCAGTGTTAAGGCTTATTAACACTATTGGAGTAATTCCAACACCAAATGGAGTGAGATGCTCTCCAGTGTCAGTGACAAATGAAGTTGTTAAATTGTGTGGAGTTAGAAGTACTCCAGAGAGCCCCCGCCTCCTCGAGGTGATGGAGTTTGTCTGCGGGTCATTCCACGCCAAATCTCCGAATCATCCCGCACGACCATCTCAGATTTGGCAGAAAAAAATCAAGGAGGTTCACAAACGTCCCAATAGGAAAAGTGCAAAATTATAGCTCTCAACTCCTCATAGTTTTGTCATTAAAAATGTTTTTGTCAGGTACCCCCCTGACTCGTTTGGAACAGACTTCTCAGAGAGCCCACTTTCAGAGTGTTGTATCTAAAAAACTTCTTTAAATAGGTCCTTGTGAATTTCAAGGGGTAACATTTGGAACATGTACTTGTGAAATGTGGATTTTCACACATCCTCTTGTCATTTACCACCGTTTTCTGGGGGCTTTAAGTTGCTTGAAAAATTCTCACCTTTGAATTTGTGGGCATCTTTGAAGGACTGTGGTAAGTGCAGATTTAAAGACAGAGGTTTGATATGGACAATGTATGTTCCCAACCATTCTGTGCATGTTGTGTTGAAAGACTGATCTTCTGCGATGAACAGTTTAGAAGATATGAAGTCTTTATAATGAAAAAACTGAAACTTGGTGCCATCTTTGCCACGTTATTAAAAAAAAATGTCACGACTCACCACCATATTATCAACAGTTTTGGAAAGATTAGATGTCTGTTCTTAACATATCCAAAAACTGGAATGGTATTCTGCCTCATTTGGTCACAATGATTTTTTAAAAACCCACTGTTGTGTGACTTCCATTGCTCCTATGAAAACCTGATATCGGGGGGCAACTTTGCCACGCTATACCAAAACAATGACAGCAATCACCACAATGAACTGAACAGTTTTGGAAAGATAGGATGTCTGTTTGTAACATATCCAAAAACTGGGATGGTGTTCTGCATCAATGTCTTGTAATGACTCTTGAAAAACCCCTTTGCTGTTACATCAGCAGCTCCTGTGAAAATGCCTAAGTCACATGAATTACCAGGGGCGGAGCTATAAGGGGACAAGCAGGGCATTTGTCCAGGGCCCTCCTGAATTTGTGGTAGGGGCCATAATCATGACCTTTGCAGACTTTTGGGTGCCAATCTATTTGGGCTGACACTGTGAATGACAGGCAGTTTGACTTGGGCATTTTTGATACAAGAAATGTGACTTGAGTATTTTTGAAGCACAGTCAAGAAACAGTTGAGTGATTTATATACCATTATTATTTTTATTTTTCTTTTAGCTTTTAGGTAACTACATTTTTTGGTAACTAAATGTCCGTGAATTAAAGGTTATAGCCATGTGTTTAAACCTCAACACTGTAGGAGTTAACATTTTGCTATTATACCTTAAAGTAAGTCTTGAATTGCAGTAGTGATCAATAAATTGAATCATTTGTAAAGTAGCATTGTTAACACATAGTCCTGATACAAAACTTGTAAGTTTGCCGAACTTTAATTCAGCATATGGTTTTTTCAACAAATTTCTTTTGGCTGGAAAGATATCTTAATACTTTAACTTGACAAAAAGTAAATTTCCCATCATATCTGCAACTTTGCTCTGTTAGTAGTGGTAGATATCAAATGATTCCACACCTAGACCTTTGCCATGAACCAATACAATGCGCTAGGTGCCTCGGTCATGGTTAGGACTGGGGCGGGGCCAAGTTCTATGAAGAGGTCACCTTTGTCATGGTTTTTTTGGGGGGTGGGACACTTCTATAATCATGGAGAAGAGAAAAAAACAGTGATGATACACTGTAAAACATTTGAAGTCAGTTCGACTTCCAAATCCAAGCTCCCGTGCTGCCTTAAGTTTGCATGTTAACTCAACAACAGGCTTATTTTTGTGTCAACTCAGAAATCAAAGTCTAGAAAGTTGATCCAACTACAATATTGTTGTTGTCTAAACATAATGTTCTTAGTCATCAAAGTTGATTGGACTTCGTAGCAATTGTTGGATGAAATTGATAGTGTAAGCTGAATTAAAAACCCATTACAAATCATTTCAATTTAAGATTGGGAGTTTAAATAACATAATGATGGACATCATGCGATATATGACTTAAATTCCAAATTTATTTCAACTTTTACAGTACGTTCAAGAAGACTCACAGAATCAAGATCCCCTGCTGCCTTACATTTGTAAGTCAAAAAGTTGATTCAACTACATAGTTGTTGTTCACGTTCAATGTCCCACATATTGATACATGCACAGACCATTAATACTTTATACCATCAAAATTCATGACAAATCAGCTAGCCAAACAGGGTACGGACGAAATTGTGGGTGCAGTAAGAAAACATTATGTTTTGACTTTTGGTAAGACTGATGGAGGGACACAGAATTTATGTAGAAAAAAACAAACTGTAGAGAGCTGTGGTCTAATGGTATGGAATTAATCTTGCAATTGGAAGGTTGCAGATATGAATCTGTAACCATACATCAGTACCCTCATCCATGACTTCTGGGCCCTTAGGAATCTAATTCAAACATTACTCCTCCAGGGACTATTTTACCAATTCGCAGTGTGATGTCATTGAAAAGAGTATAGTACATGATGTAGTCCAAGTCCAAAACACTGTGTGGTCAACAGTCCATGTTTTGTGAACACACAAGAGATTCACAGTCTTTTTCTTCACATTGAGCCCAACTAGCCAGTGGCATGTCCCTTTTGAAATGAATGATGACCTTGTGATGAATGATGATGAAGACTTGTAGCTGGCCTTTGTCTTTGATAAGCAGTCCAACTTGCATCCCTGTCAGCCTCAAGCTGCTCTTCACCATGAACCTGAAAAGATAAAAATAAGAAAAAATAACTTCTTATGTGTGAAACAGCTCTCTCTCGCTCTCTCTCTATCTCTCTCTCTCTCACACACACACACACACGCACAGATAAACAGGACATCCCGAAACACTTTAAACCAAAGTACTGTATGTTTGCATTGTCTTTTTTTCAAAGTGTAAGAAAATGTGCACAGACATGAATTTACAGTTCTGTCTATTCTCAAAAATATGTCTAAGGTTTACACTGTGAGACCGGCAACAGTCCTTGGATGTGAATGCAACCATTGCAAATGAATGAATAATATTACAAATAGACCTGTATGTGGTATAGTGCGTTGCCATTAGTGCCAGGATAAGAGTGGATGTCAGTTTGAAAATAGATGGTGACTAAACAGTCACATGATATTTAATAAACACCTACTTAACGATGTAAAGTGTGTATGCATTACACACCCCCCCCCAACACACACACACACCCACACACACACACACACACACACACACACACACACACACACACACACACACACACACACACACACACACACACTATATGGGTGGACTATAATTGTTGTTAGAGAAGACAATGGCCTGCAAGAGCAGAAGTGTCAATTCTGGCAACACAGATTACCTCACCTACTGAATTTGCTTATCCAGGAGTTTTATCTATGTATGAAAAAAATAGGAAAGCATTTGTAAATATGAAGACTTACAGCATACAGGAGGAATCATCTGGAAAGTGTGGGAGTTGATGTAGAGTTGTGCAGTGGTATTGGTTTGTGTACTGCAAAAACAGATGAGTTTAGTTGGAAGTGATTATGATTATCTTGAATCCAAACCTGCCATTACGCTCTCTCTCACACACACTCTATCTCTCTCTCTCTCTCACACACACACACACACACACACACACACACACACACACACACACACACACACACACACACACACACACACACACACACACACACACACACAGAAAATGGGCAATTAACTGTGTTATTGGTCAATAGTATAACAGCATGAATGTTCACCAGAGGTGTCAATCCTGGCATAGAGAAATACCCTACCACAGTTGCCTGTGCATCAGTTATATCCATAAGGGTATAGGACAGTATTTGTAAATATAAAGTCTTACGTCGTCCTGGAGGATTCCTCTGAGTCAATGTAGAGTTGTTGTCCTCTGGTTTGGGTCTGTGTCCTGCAAAGACAGGTGAATGTAAATGAATTGTATGTATTACCTTGAATCACAATATCTGTACATAGTGATGGAAAAACACAGCATAGAACATATTGTATACATATTACATTCCATACAGTCTATAGAGTACAGTAGGCTACCAACCTGTTTTCAGTTGCTCTCTAACGCTGAAGAACCTCAAGACAACCCAGAAAGAACGGAAAGGTCCCATGAAGGTCTGGTAACAGTCTTGTGGAACACTGCAGTTAGCTGAAGCAGATAAATAACAGAAAAGAAAAGAATAATGTATGAGATGGAGACATAAAAACAACTGTATGGATTACATTGTTCAAGTAACAAAATCCATTATTTGCATGCCATAGTCATTAGACAGATTTGCCTGTATTACTGTATTAATACTGTATTAAACAACACACTCCACAACCTCAATGAGTGGTTCAGAATCCTCCTCACAAATTCCTCTTCTGTGAGAATGTTCCCGTCAACTCCATCGTCAGACCCCATCATCCGTTGGTAGAAGCATGCATTTGCACCCTGTAGTTAAAACACAATATTTATCTTGTATTACTACGTTTTTACATGATTTTCATCTTGACTAATGTCGTCTACCGATTGTTATACAGCAGCATCGCGCTGAAAACATCGCTTGAAGAGGCATGTTAGAGCACTGGCTAACTGCACCTTTGAAATACAGCCAGCAATGTCCTTCAGCAGTAGGCCTACATGAGTTTGACTTCGATTAAAATGAAGTAAATAAACAGCCAAGATTATACACAGATATTTCCTTTTAGGGTAGTCTGAACAAAATTCCACAGGGTGACTTTCTAAATAGTAGTTCTAATGCTGCGTAAAAATGGTGCGTAAAAAAGGAGGGGGTCCCCTTTCGCAACGCTGCCGTGTTCGGACACAACCAAAGAACTAGCATAGCAATCTGACGATTGGCCATTTAGAACGACAAACTCGTGAAATGTGGATAACCTGCCATTTGCAATAAGCAATTACCATTTCGTTCACGACACGAGATTACACCAATAGACTACATTAAACATTTAATATTTTGCAAGCAACATGGGCTACAGTGAGCCCACCACATCAGAGTGTTTTTAAAGTCTATCCTTTTGAGCTTCAGTTCAACCGAGAGGCACATGTTACATTATCACTGATTCTGACGATTAAAACTACTTAAACTTACCGGCGAAAGACTGCCTGCGGCTGTGGCTCAATTGCCATGAAGTTTCCTCCTCGAGAGTACGAGTTTCCTAAATCCATTTGACGGTTGATGATGTTGAGGTCCTTCACTCGTAATTCCATTGCCTACGACAGTCTTCTTCCGCGGTTCAGTGCAGCTGTGATTCCTTATTTTTGCATGAGAATCGAGTTTCTCTGCGTTATTAAGCTATTATTTCTTCAGGGGTGGCTCATTTGACTCAACAAAAGTTCTAATTTCGTTCATGCGGTTGATGTTGCTTAGCCCCACCTCCATAGTTTCCCGGTTATTTTCATTCAAACCCATGACTTTCTAAACCAAGTTCAATCAAACTATGGCAGTTCAACTCAATGGATTTCTCAGAGTTTAATATTCCCGCCTTCCCCCCTCTTTCTTTTTTTCAACTGCTGACTTGCCAACCTAAGTTCATTCAACACTTCAAATCTGCCATAGCTAACTATGAAATAATCAACACAATAGGCATTTGTAAGTTGTATTAGAGGAAAAACTTCCTCAGTAAAGTTAAAGATCAGGGACTTATCAGAGCTCATTGTGTTGAGGAGACCTAGAAAGTGGTTTTAACTAAACGAGGCTGCAATGTTTTACAGTGTACAAAAGGAGGAGACTGTTCGTAAGGAGGTAACCTGACTAAACAGCTGTCCTGCCCCTCCAATCACCATGACTGAGCTACCCTGAGCATGGTGCTAGACCACTGCAATACTGACTGAATGCTAATCAAAGCCAACTCTGTCACAGAGCTGAGCAATGCAAACATTATTGAATGATGTTCTACAATAACCCTAAGAAGTTTACATAAATTGACATACATGTATACATGGAGTGAAACACTAATCAAACATAGAAAGAATAATCATATGATAAAAAGTAATATCTCATAAACAATCCAAAATAATCCACAGTAGACCTCAGAACTGCATCAATGTTAGTAAACAAGTTATTAAAGATTGTTATGAATTGCAGTAAAAAGCATTGAGATGTGGTGATAGTCAGGATGTACTTGTTGCAAGATCTATGGGGATGTTTCAGTGATTCAACATTTCATCACTTTATTCCGGTATTTGGTTTTCAGTGCCTAAAGATGAAGTTTACACACGTCCTTTGATTTACTGGAATGTAGTGACTGAAAAAGCTGAAAAAAAAACTCTGTCAACAGCCACTTTTACTTTTTTGCCGTATTATATTGAGTGTGTCAAAAATGCTCAAGTCAAATATCTTGTATCAAAAATGTCTGACTCAAATTGCTCAAGTCATTCACAGTGGCGGAACAATTGCACATAGGGCCTCATGGCAAATACTGGTAGATAGGGCCCCCATGTAGCCTGCAAAGATCAGAGCAGGGGCCCCACCTCAATAGAGCAGCAAGCTGCAGATGTCACACAGTCGTTTTTACAAGTCAATTTTAAAAAAAATGAGACAGAGCACCACCCCAGTTTTTGGATATGTTAAAAACAGATATTGAGTCTTTCTAAAACTGTAAATTTCATAGTGGTGAGTTCTGTCATTTCTTTTGCATAACATGGCGAAGACGCCACTAATATCAATTTTTCATAGGAGCTGTGGAAGTCACACAACAGTGGATTTTTGAAAAATCATTGTGACCAAATGAGGCAGAATACCATTCCAGTTTTTGGATATGTTAAGAACAGACATCTAATCTTTCCAAAACTGTTGATAATATGGTGGTGAGTCGTGACATTTTTTTTTAATAACATGGCAAAGATGGCACCAAGTTTCAGTTTTTCCATTTTAAAGACTTCATATCTTCTAACTGTTCATCGCAAAAGATCAGTCTTTCAACACAACATGCACAGAATGGTTGGGAACATACTTTGTCCATATCAAAACTTTGTCTTTAAAACTGAGCTTTCTGCAGTCCTTCAAAGATGCCCACAAATTCAAAGGTGAGAATTTTTCAAGCAACTTTAAGCCCCCAGAAAATGGTGGTAAATGACAAGAGGATGTGTGAAAATCCACATTTCACAAGTACATGTTCCAAATGTTACCCCTTGGAATTTGGAAGGACCTACTTAAAGCAGTTTTTTAGAAATGGCAATCTGAAAGTGGGCTCTCTGAGAAGTCTGTTCCAAACGAGTCAGGGGGGTACCTGACAAAAACATTTTTAATGACAAAACTATGAGGAGTTGAGAGCTATAATTTTGCACTTTTCCTATTGGGACGTTTGTGAACCTCCTTGATTTTTTTCTGCCAAATCTGAGATGGTCGTGCGGGATGATTCGGAGATTTGGCGTGGAATGACCCCTGCCCAACTTTGTTAATACTGTGTTGTTCAGAGCATAAGCAATGATGACTGTCCACCCGATTAAATCATATACGTCTACATATTAGTAACAGTATTTCCTCCAGATTTAATCATGTACACAATCTTTTAGATTTTATCTTTAGATTCCATTTCATTCATTTAACTCAACTTGGTTGGGTTGATCTAAGGTTTGGCTGTGCACACAACATCACACAAAAGATGTGTTGAGTGAAAGAAATAACTTGAGATCATGTTACACCTTTGCCGGTAACAAGCAGGCCCCTCACAACCAATCTGTCCATCAGCGCCTGGCCAAACCTAATTACTTAGGGCTGGTATATCATGACTCAATTGCTTGCACCTGAAAAACTCCTAATCAATCTGGTCACATGGTACTCTTGAGCCTGTATATAAACCTGGACTGTCACAGTGCTTTAAATATTTGCCTGCCTGCCTGCTGGCTGGTCAGCATGGCACAGCATAGCGCTTGTTTACCTGCTTTACAAGCAAGCTAAAGGTGCTTTTGGCTTATGGAATTTGTGAGCTACATCTTGTGTCTTGCTTTGTGAGCTAGTCAGTAACAGCACATGTTACATTGTTTGCTCCATTGTGCACTTGATGTTTGCAAGCAAGCTAAAGGCGCTTTTGGCTTATTGGATTTTTTTAGCTACATCTTGTGCCTTGCTTTGTGAGCTAGTCAGTAACAGCACATGTTACATTGCTTGCTCCATTGTGCACTTGAAGTAGATGGTATGGTTATATTTTACACTTCGGTAACACTTCCAAATAAGGGGCCATAATTAACAGTAAAGTAGCTACAACCTAATACTTAAGTAAGGGTTAATAATCATTACTTAATGCCACATTAGACACATATTAATTGTTATTAATGCATTAGTAAGCAGTAACTTAACTATTAGATAACTATTACCTTTTGTCACAAGTTAATAGCATATTATTAACTTATTTAACAAATAGATAAGTAAGGGCACAGTTAATAGTTAAGTAGCTATCAGGTCATACTTAACTAAGGACCAAAAGTAACACTTACTTAATACAAAAGCAACGCATAACTAATGGTTATATAATACATAAATATTGGGTTTTGGGACCCTTATATTAGAGTTGGCTGAGGATAATTAATGGTTAATTAATAGATAGATATTGGTGTTTGGGACCCTTATATTAGAGTTGGCTGCGGATAACTAATGGTTAATTAATCGATAGATATTGGTGTTTGGGACCCTTATAATAGAGTTGGCTGAGCATACCTAATAGTTAAGTAATTAATCTACTGTGACATCTAGTCTTCACTCGTTCAAATCACTGTAATAGTGGCAACAGGAGCCATTATATAGCAA
This sequence comes from Engraulis encrasicolus, assembly GCF_034702125.1. NCBI lineage: Eukaryota > Metazoa > Chordata > Actinopteri > Clupeiformes > Engraulidae > Engraulis > Engraulis encrasicolus. Next base: position 22,462,367 of record NC_085867.1, on the reverse strand, counting down.
GGATTGGACGTACACTTCTCAATGATGGTAGGATGATGAGATGTAATTTTTTCATGTACCACTTATGAAATTTAATGGTAAAAACCCTACAATAAATGCAGAACATTATGAAGAGTAACAGTTTTGAAGCGAAACTAAACCATTCCTTTGTGATAATTAGGTTAATGTTTGAGAATATTAGCTCCAAGAAGAGCAGTGCATGATGGGTACGCAATCTATAGACAGCAATAATTCGGTATTATTTAATCATTAGATATGCCTTACTTTTGTATTAAGTAAGTGTTAATTAAGGTCCTTAGTTAAGTATGACATAATAGCTACTTAACTATTAACTGTACCCTTACTTATCTATTAGTTAAATAATTATATGCTATGAACTTGAGACACATGGTAATAGTTATCTAATAGTTACGTAACTGCTTACTAATGTTTAACATGTGAATTAATAACAGTTTATATGTGTCTAATGGGGCATTAAGTAGTGATTATTAACTGTTACTAAAGTATTAGGTTATAGCTAATTTGCTGTTAATTATGTTAATTATAATTATATATATGGCCCCTTACCATGTGTCTCAAGTAGCATATAATAGCATATCATATCATAGCATATAATTATTTAACTAATAGATAAGTAAGGGTACAGTTAATAGTTAAGTAGCTATTAGGTCATACTTAACTAAGGACCTTAATTAACACTTACTTAATACAAAAGTAAGGCATATCTAATGATTAAATAATACCGAATTATTGTTGTCTATAGATTGCGTACCCATCATGCGCTGCTCTTCTTGGAGCTAATATTCTCAAACATTAACCTAATTATCACAAAGGAATGGTTTAGTTTCGCTTCAAAACTATTACTCTTCATAATGTTCTGCATTTATTGTAGGGTTTTTACCGTTAAAACTAATAAGTGGTACATGAAAAAATTACATCACATCACCCCACCATCATTGAGAAGTGTACGTCCAATCCTTGCTATATAATGGCTCCTGTTGCCACTGTTACAGTGATTTGAACGAGTGAAAACTAGATGTCACAGTAGATTAATTACTTGACTATTAGGTATGCTCAGCCAACTCTATTATAAGGGTCCCAAACACCAATATCTATCGATTAATTAACCATTAGTTATCCGCAGCCAACTCTAATATAAGGGTCCCAAATATCAATATCTATCTATTAATTAACCATTAGTTATCCTCAGCCAACTCTAATATAAGGGTCCCAAAACCCAATATTTATGTATTAATTAACCATTAGTTATGCCTTGCTTTTGTATTAAGTAAGTGTTAATTTTGGTCCTTAGTTAAGTATGACCTGATAGCTACTTAACTATTAACTGTGCCCTTACTTATCTATTAGTTAAATAATAATATGCTATTAACTTGTAACACAAGGTAATAGTTATCTAATAGTTAAGTAACTGCTTACTAATGTTCAACATATGCATTAATAACAATTAATATGTGTCTAATGTGGCATTAAATAATGATTATTAACCCTTACTTAAGTATTAGGTTGTAGCTACTTTACTGTTAATTATGGCCCCTTATTTGGAAGTGTTACCTAATCTTCATTAAGGAAACATTTGGTATTAATTCCCACTAAATTGTGTTCATACATGCTCAGCTGATATTTCTTTCACATTATGGGCAGTGCAGCATAGACTGATCTATAAAATATAGACATTTCACATGTTTTCAACAACTTTAAACATTATCTTAAGAGAGCAGTGTGGCAAACTGATGCCAGGCGCAGGGTGTTTCAGTCATGGTGGAGGATGGGAGGTGCTTAATTACCATGATCAGGGTACCTCAACTATGGTGAGAGATAGTGGGGCAGGACCAAAACACATTCACAATAATAAACAAGGTTGGGGGAACATCAGGAGCATGTCTAAGGAACCAAATATGCAACCAACAAGATTAAGGGAACCATATGGGAATGGCAAGGGAACAAACATGACATGAACAGGAATAACGTGACAGTGAGAGAACAATAAGGGAACGGAATGAGAACTACACATATAACATTCTAGGAACGAAAATTAAACTTTCCTGCCAACCAAGTGAGAATGGAAAAATAACCAAAAATGACTCTGGGGACGTACCCAGAACTAAACTGGAACCAAGGGCTTGTGTTCCAGGAACCTTCTTAGAACTAAAAATTGTTAGTAGGGTGCTCCCCGAAACTGCTTTACTCTTTATAGTGTTAGCTTAACACTATAAATCTAACACCAGTGTTTAACACTGATCTGGAGCAGGACCAAATAGACACTAGAACAGTGTTAATTTTAACTCTTTAAGTGTTATTTTAACACTACACAATTTACTGTGCACTGACAATACCATGGTTATGCGGCAAGCTGTTTGTTTACTGATAACTCTTGTCTCCACACTGTAATGGTGCTGTAGATGCTTCAATCAATTGTCCTGTGTCATGTGATTAGAGTTACATTTTAAGGTTTAGGTTAGTTGACACCTTGAAATGTTTAGAATGCAGTAAAACAGGAAAACAAACGATGACGTGAAAAGAGTTTCTAGTCTCAACAACAGTGTAGTAGACTAGACTTTTAAAAACATGTGAGTCAAGTCGCCATGTCAAAGTGTGTGTGTCACAAGTGGACCAGGCCAAGTTCTGTGCTACGTTATGAAGTTTGGGCCAGTTTTTACAGTGTGCCACAGTTACTAATTTTTTGCAGTGTTTTTAACCCGTGTGCTTTTCTAACTGAGTGAGTGTTTTTAACTTAGTGTTTAGTGGTTTTACCAAACGTGTTTGCAGTGCATTTAAGTTTTTATCTTAACTGTTTGCAGTGCATTTTAAGTGTTTATCTAACCTGATTGCTGTGGATTTTACTAATGATTGCCCAAGTAACTTAATGAGCACCTGGACTTGGTTTTCCACCAGAGTTCACAAAATGCCTCTCCCCACTCTGGCCACTAATTGGGGATGCCCATATATGGGCGCAGCTTCCTGTGAGCTGTGACTGGGACTAATTAGACACCCTGTAGTCTGTGCACGAAGTAATAGACAATTATCAGGGCTATGCCTGCGTGCTGGAATTGTCCAATCACATGCTAATGTGTCTAACCGCCCCCACCTGTACAAAGGGGTATAAAAAGGCCAGTCTTTGTGCAGATCAGGAGGAGAGCGCACCGGAAGAGGATCCCCTGTCGGCGTTGCTGCTGCCAAGTCTGCCTTGCTGCTCTGCTCTGCTCTGCTCTGCTCTGCTCTGCTCTGCCCGGCCCTGCTGCTGCGAACCCCCGACGGCGCTGCGAACCCCCGGTGAACCCCCGACGATACGGTGAACCCCCGACGACACGGCGAACCCCGAACGGCGCATCCCGGTCCAGACAGAGGGCGGCGCATCCCGGTCCAGACAGACGGCGGCGCATCCCGGTCCAGACAGACGGCGGCGCATCCCGGTCCAGACAGACGGCGGCGCATCCCGGTCCAGACAGACGGCGGCGCGTCCCGGTCCAGACAGACGGCGGCGCGTCCCGGTCCAGACAGACGGCGGCGCATCCCGGTCCAGACAGACGGCGGCGCATCCCGGTCCAGACAGACGGCGGCGCATCCCGGTCCAGACAGACGGCGGCGCATCCCGGTCCAGACAGACGGCGGCGCATCCCGGTCCAGACAGACGGCGGCGCATCCCGGTCCGGACAGACGGCGGCGCATCCCGGTCCAGACAGACGGCGGCGCATCCCGGTCCAGACAGACGGCGGCGCATCCCGGTCCAGACAGACGACGGCGCACCCCGACATCATCTTGGCTTTCAGCCAAAGCTGTCCAACGCAGTAACCTCCCCCAGCAGACTCTGACCAGATTCGGTTTCGTGAGTGCCACTTACCCCAAATATACTTCTATACCCTATGTCTAACCTCCATTGTGCTGCTCTGTTCTAGAACCCTGAGGCCCAGGCAACCAGGTCCCACCAACAGACGCACCAACCCAGCCAGATTGCACTCCATTCTCCGAACGCCTGCCACCAACCCCCTGACCGTCAAACCTGTGCCGAGCCACCTCCTTTTCCCAGCTAGCTCCCCCTTTTTAACTCCCTCTTTTCACTTTAGCTACACACACTTTAGGGCCCATACTTAACCTTAAATAAAGAAACCATTTGGATTTTGACACTGTTGTCCTTGTGTGTTTGTTGCTGGGAAATTTACAACCTGTGTTTTAAGCGTTGCCACTAGGGGCGACACTTTCTTGGCGTAGTCGGGCAGGATTCCAGCAACAACACACAACAATGTCAAATCCTCACAGTAGTGGAACCGATCAGGGTGGGGGCGGAAATGCTGGAGCTGAAGCTAACCAGGGTGCACCCCAATTGCTAGTACCATGGTTCATGGGAGGACCATGGATACCTCGGTTTAGTGGAGAAAAAGGAAAATTTGGACAATGGAGGAGTCAGGTAGAGGCCATGCTGAGAGCCCAAGGGCTAACTCCACAACAAGGGGTGGATTTTCTGCTGGCAGCTCTAGATGGGGAGGCAAGACGACAGGCACGGCTATTCAAGGCAGAAGAAAAGGCCAGCCCCAAGGCATTACTTGACACCCTGCAGAAGAAGTACAGTGATGGAGGAAGCCGAGCTCAACGGCGGTCAAGGTTCTTCAGCTGCAGACAAGGCCAGGAGGAAGGAGTGGAGTCTTTCATCCTGAAACTGCGTGAACTGTACTTCGATTGGCAGGGACGCGAACCAACCCAAGAGGAAGAAGGGGAATATTTGCTGGACCAGTTCACCTTGAACCTAAGACCAGGCCCAATTCAGCAGGAGATTCACAGACAGGTGCGTCGCAACCCACAGCTAACCTTTGCTGCTATCTGCACAGAAGCTGTGGCGCTTGAGCAAGAGCAGCAACATGGAGAAGATCACGCCTGGGTAAGGCGTGCCATGACTCCCTCACCAGCAGCTTCGCCAGCCAACACCTCAACCCACAACACACCTGACCTAAACCAACTGAAAAGCGAGCTTCAGGCAGAAATGCGCAAAGAAGTGGCAGGTCAGATTAAAGAAATGAGTGTCTCCATTGTGGAAGAACTACGTAAGCAGCTGTCACCTACCCCCCTTATGGCCAGCCACTCCACCACCTCTCCATCCCCTGCTCTACCTCAACTGTCCGGCGGTCCCCAGGTACGTCCAAGGCCCCAACAGGCCCCATCAGGCAGTGGATCTTTCCAATGGGATGCACAGGGGAGGCCCATCTGCAGGGACTGTGGTGGAGTTGGGCACATCCAGAGGTTTTGCCCACTGCGACGCAGGTCTACTTCGGGTTTTTAGCGCCCCCTGCCACAGAGGGGCATGTGGCAGGGACTGTCGCCCATTCTGCTGGAGTGACCACCAAGTCCCAGATTGTTGGAGAATGCCCACGGGTAGAAGTGGAAGCTAATGGGAAAAAGGTCCCATGCGTCCTGGACACTGGCTCTCAGGTCACCCTGGTGAGTAAAACCTTTTTCACCAGACATTTTGGGGATATTGACATGAACTGTGCTAATGATTCTCCCTGGCTAACCCTAAGAGCTGCTAACGGGCTGCACATACCTTATGTAGGCTATGCTGTTATGGATTTTGCTGTTGGGGGAGTGCAGGTACCGCAGAAGGGGATTGTGGTGGTGGAGGATGGGTGTATGGGAGCAGACCATGCCATTCTTGGCATGAATGTAATTGCACATTGCTGGGAAGAGTTGGCCAGGGGGAAACATCCGGGGTTGACTGCATTTAAATCTCTTGTCTCACCAATAGCAGGTCAAGCTTGGGAACAAGCCTTTTCTGTGTGCCAGCGGGTAACGACTACAGCTCCCACCACCCCGTTCCAAGGTATAGCAAGACTTCCCCGACAGCCGCCTGTCATTATCCCCCCAGAGTCTGAAATGGTCATGTGGGCTCACCTGCAAGAAGGAGCCCCTCAGATGATCGATCATGCATTAATAGAACCCCTTGAGGATCACGACGGTGAATGGTATGTAGCACGGTCACTAGTAGTGGTGCACGGAGCCAAACTGCCAATGAGGATGTGCAACCCCAACCCCTACCCAGTAGAGGTCCCACTGCGCCGACCCTTGGCTAAGGTGACACAAATTGCTGAGAGTGATGTTCAATTGGAGCAGGACCTAGTGGTTCAGCCCGATTCCTCTGGAGTTGTGGAAGTGGCCATCCGGGCTGTGTCTAACCCTTCTGATTGCTCTACACTTTCAGGTCACCATCCACTCTTGGCCCTAGAGGGCGATGGACTGAGCCCGGATGAACATCAACGCCTGCAACAGCTTCTAAGGAAGTGGAGCGCTGTGTTTGCCATGCATGATGATGACTTTGGCAGGACCAACATTGTGCAGCATCAGATACCTACCGGCACAGCACCACCCTGTCGAGAGCGCTATCGCCCAGTCCCTCCAAGCCTGTACCCAGAATTGCGGACCCTTCTTCAGGGGATGCTGGACAACGGGGTGGTCCGCGAAAGCTCCAGTCCATGGGCAGCTCCAGTGGTCCTGGTAAAAAAGAAGGATGGGAGTTGGAGATTCTGTGTGGATTATCGTAAACTGAATGCGGTGACTCACAAAGATGCTTACCCGCTTCCACGTATCGAAGAATCTCTCACAGGACTGAAGAAGGCTCGATGGTATTCCACTCTCGATCTGGCCAGTGGGTACTGGCAAGTGGAGATGGACCCCCAAGACCGCCAGAAGACAGCATTCACCACTCCCATGGGGCTCTATGAGTTCGACCGCATGCCGTTTGGCCTGTGTAATGCACCAGCAACCTTCCAGAGGCTCATGCAGAGGTGCTTGGGGTCCATGGTGCATGACTTCCTGTTAATTTACCTCGATGATGTCGTGGTATTCTCACCTGACTTCGACAGCCACCTCCACCACCTGGAGCAGGTATTCCGGAAATTGCATGAACATGGCCTAAAGTTGCAACCGAAAAAGTGCAAGTTGTTCCAACAACAGGTTACCTATTTGGGCCATGTTATCAGTCATGAAGGGGTAGCCACAGACCCGCAGAAGACCGCAGTGGTGAGGGAGTGGCCTGTTCCCCAGACCGTCAAACAAGTGCGATCCTTCCTAGGATTTGCGGGATACTACAGGAGGTTTATCCAGGGCTTTTCGAAGACAGCAGGCCCTCTTCATGCCTTGTTGCAGGGAAGTGCGTCCACACGACAGGGGAGCACACGTGTTGACTGGACAGAGGCTTGCCAAGACTCCTTTGATCGGCTGAAGGAGGCCTTGGTATGTGCTCCAATCCTGGCCTACGCAGATTTCACCCGACCCTTTAAGCTGTACACCGATGCCAGCTTGGAGGGCTTGGGGGCCGTATTGGCCCAAGAGCAGAATGGACAAGACAGGGTGATTGCCTTCGCCAGCCGCAGCCTACACCCCCCGGAGAGGAATGATCAAAACTATAGTTCCTTCAAACTCGAACTGTTGGCCCTGAAATGGGCCATAACGGAGAAGTTCAAGGACTACCTCTGGGGAGCAACAATAGAAGCTTTCACGGACAACAGCCCCCTGGTGCACCTGGCCACAGCAAACCTTGGAGCTGTGGAGCAACGATGGGTGAACCAACTGGCCAACTACCGGTACACCATCAAGTTCCGCCCAGGTAGAGCGAACAAGAACTGTGATGCACTCTCCAGACTGGCAGGTGAACGCACAGAGGCGGTGGTAGGAGCAGTGTCTGGAGCGGAAGATCACAAACAACCCTCAGACCGGTGGCACAAATGCCAACTCCAGGACCCAGCATTGCAACTTGTCCGGCACTGGAAAGTGGTAGATCAACGGCCAGAACACAACGAGAGGGAGAGGGCCCCAGCCCAAGCCAAGCGGCTTCTCCGGTATTGGGATAGAATTGAGATCAATGACCACCAACTACAACGGCGTTGCCTCGATCCAACAACTGGGGAGGCATACTGGCAAGTGTTGGTCCCGGATCAGGAAGCAGAAAAACTATGGCAGGAGTACCACGAAAGCCTTGGGCATCAAGGAGCAGAAAAGGATTTGCAAGTTCTAAGCAGACGATTCTTCTGGCCTGGCATGACCAAGGACGTGGAAACTTGGACAGCAGTCTGCCCTCGCTGCCTCCGACAAAAGCCTGGACCTGAGGTGAGAGCTCCCTTAATGCCTATTTCTACTTCATATCCCTTTGAAATATTAGGAATAGACTATTTGTCACTTGGAAGGCCAGGGGACCCCTTTCCATACATATTAGTCATGACCGACTTATTCTCAAAGTATGCTTTTGCAGTACCAACGAAGGACCAGTCCGCTACCACCACAGCCAAAGCCTTATACGCTGCGGTCATCCAAGTGGTGGGCTGCCCAGAGCGGATACACTCCGACCAAGGTGGGGCATTTCAATCAGCCGTGATGGAACAACTGTGCCAGTTGTATGGATGTCGCCAGTCTCGGACCACTCCTTACCATCCCCAAGGTAACGGTGTGTGCGAAAGGTTTAATCAAACTTTGTTGTCACTTCTCAGCTCCCTTTCAGAAGCAGATCAGCACCACTGGCCACAGAAACTCCCATCGTTGTTGCAAGCTTACAACAATACCACCCATGGCTCGACTGGCATGACCCCGCACTTCATTGTCTTTGGTCGGCATGCACGCCTCCCAGTGGACTGGGTGGTAGACTCGCCCTCCATGGCCACAAAGCACTCCCTGACCGACTGGGTGAAGCAACATCATAGGACGCTGACCCAAGTCTACAGTGTGGTGAAGAACAACACCCAGCACCGACAACAGCGCGACCAGAAAAGGTATGACCGACGGGCAAAGGTAAACCAGCTCCTGCCAGGAGAGAGGGTCCTCCCAAGGAACTTCCGCAGACGTGCGAGGGGCAAACTGGCACCACGTTGGGGCCCGGACGTCTGGGTGGTGAAGGCTCAGCCACGAGTAGACCAACCCGTCTATGTAATCTGCCCGGAAGGTCGAGAGGGACCCACCAGAACCATCCACCGGAACAACCTGCGATGCTGCCCAGTGGATATACCCAGAGAAGAGTCGGGAGGAGGGGAACCATCCACTTCGCCACCTCCACTTATGGCCTGGTATCCAGTCGCAGCTCTCCCAGTAGTGCGCCAACACCAGCCCGCTGACCAAGCCCAGGCCACCACCTCAGGTGCAGAGAACACCGGAAGCACCCAAGAGCCCCCCGGAGGTGGAACGGACACGACAGCACAGGCCTCGGGCTCCAGAGAAGAGCAGGACCCAGGAAACCCTGCAGTCCAGACAACAGTTTCCTCTTCACCAAGCTCCCCTACAAATGGCACTGGAGAATCCACACGGCGGTCCGAGAGATCAACCAGGGGTCAACCCCCAATCAGGTATGGACGGCAATGAGGTAGTCGGGACGACCACCAGAAAAGTGGGGGGGAAATGTCACAAGTGGACCAGGCCAAGTTCTGTGCTACGTTATGAAGTTTGGGCCAGTTTTTACAGTGTGCCACAGTTACTAATTTTTTGCAGTGTTTTTAACCCGTGTGCTTTTCTAACTGAGTGAGTGTTTTTAACTTAGTGTTTAGTGGTTTTACCAAACGTGTTTGCAGTGCATTTAAGTTTTTATCTTAACTGTTTGCAGTGCATTTTAAGTGTTTATCTAACCTGATTGCTGTGGATTTTACTAATGATTGCCCAAGTAACTTAATGAGCACCTGGACTTGGTTTTCCACCAGAGTTCACAAAATGCCTCTCCCCACTCTGGCCACTAATTGGGGATGCCCATATATGGGCGCAGCTTCCTGTGAGCTGTGACTGGGACTAATTAGACACCCTGTAGTCTGTGCACGAAGTAATAGACAATTATCAGGGCTATGCCTGCGTGCTGGAATTGTCCAATCACATGCTAATGTGTCTAACCGCCCCCACCTGTACAAAGGGGTATAAAAAGGCCAGTCTTTGTGCAGATCAGGAGGAGAGCGCACCGGAAGAGGATCCCCTGTCGGCGTTGCTGCTGCCAAGTCTGCCTTGCTGCTCTGCTCTGCTCTGCTCTGCTCTGCTCTGCCCTGCCTGGCCCTGCTGCTGCGAACCCCCGACGGCGCTGCGAACCCCCGGCGAACCCCCGACGACACGGCGAACCCCGAACGGCGCATCCCGGCCCAGACAGAGGGCGGCGCATCCCGGTCCAGACAGACGGCGGCGCATCCCGGTCCAGACAGACGGCGGCGCATCCCGGTCCAGACAGACGGCGGCGCATCCCGGTCCAGACAGACGGCGGCGCGTCCCGGTCCAGACAGACGGCGGCGCGTCCCGGTCCAGACAGACGGCGGCGCATCCCGGTCCAGACAGACGGCGGCGCATCCCGGTCCAGACAGACGGCGGCGCATCCCGGTCCAGACAGACGGCGGCGCATCCCGGTCCAGACAGACGGCGGCGCATCCCGGTCCGGACAGACGGCGGCGCATCCCGGTCCGGACAGACGGCGGCGCATCCCGGTCCAGACAGACGGCGGCGCATCCCGGTCCAGACAGACGGCGGCGCATCCCGGTCCAGACAGACGACGGCGCACCCCGACATCATCTTGGCTTTCAGCCAAAGCTGTCCAACGCAGTAACCTCCCCCAGCAGACTCTGACCAGATTCGGTTTCGTGAGTGCCACTTACCCCAAATATACTTCTATACCCTATGTCTAACCTCCATTGTGCTGCTCTGTTCTAGAACCCTGAGGCCCAGGCAACCAGGTCCCACCAACAGACGCACCAACCCAGCCAGATTGCACTCCATTCTCCGAACGCCTGCCACCAACCCCCTGACCGTCAAACCTGTGCCGAGCCACCTCCTTTTCCCAGCTAGCTCCCCCTTTTTAACTCCCTCTTTTCACTTTAGCTACACACACTTTAGGGCCCATACTTAACCTTAAATAAAGAAACCATTTGGATTTTGACACTGTTGTCCTTGTGTGTTTGTTGCTGGGAAATTTACAACCTGTGTTTTAAGCGTTGCCACTAGGGGGCGACATGAGCATGCATTGCACAGTGTGAGCATTGCAGTGTTTTTTGTGTTGGTTTGTTTTGTGGGTGTCAGTCTGCAGGGACAAGTGCCTTTGTTTTTTCATCGTTGTTCCCTTCCCACACTTGTCACCTCGTGTCGCCTCCCGTCTTTTCTTCAACCTGTGCCTTCGTTTTTATACTGAACTTTTTTACTTTACATTTTTCCAAAGGCCTGCAAGAAAGTTTCTGAAGAGGCTTTTATAGCATGTGTAACCGGATGGACCAGGTCTCCGGTTGGTGTGCGTAATGATTATTAAATGAGTGCCAGGTGGGCGATGGCGGACGACTTCCGGGTCGTATAAAAGGCCCGGTTTGTTTGTTATTCGCTGCTGCTGCCAGTCCCCATAGCCTTGGCGTTGCATGTGCCCTTGCCCTGCGTGCTGCTGTGGCATTTGGGCAGCATATTGGTGGTGGCGCGTAAAGCGCACCGCAGGCGAATTGGGTTGCAAGATGTATCCAGCTCTTGAAGGTAGGCTCCTCTTAATTGTGGGATGCGTAACTCCTATGTGTGTTGTACACTAGCTAATGTACTGCTGTTTGTCGCAGCTTTCTAGTCGGGGCCAGCGGGAGCAAGACGAACTCCTCAGGATTCGTCATCCGACTACAGCCTGAAGGTAACTTTAAAGTTGCCCAAAGTAACTTTCAACTGTGCCAGTTATGTGTGGTTTCCACACCATAGCTGTCGTTCACTAGTAACCATTACTGTGCCTTTCAGGTTGGGAGGCGCCCATTGGCAAGGGTGGGGGACGCCACCGTTCCTCATCGGTTCTGCTTTGTTTATTTTATACCCAAGCTTTTAGTTGGGGCAGGTGGTGCTTAGTCGCGCGTTCCTAGGACTACGCATGCGTGCGTGTCATTCATTCATTGTGTGTGTACGGTCTGACACGGCTAGCTTCAGTCGCCCACCCCTTAGGTAAGGGATGAGCGACTGGAGACTGATCGGTTGGGATTAGTATCACCGTGCAATGCATTTATTGATGAGGTGGTAATTCACTGAGTGTTATAGTAACCTCTCGGACAAGAGGCTTGATTAGTAGCATTTCCTCGTTGTGAACTGCATTTGAGTTTGCTGTGATTTCTCCCCATTTGACATCGGGGTTTATTATTTTGTTTTCCCCCTTTGTATTTTCGTGTGTGTTTGCTGTGTCAAGTTCGCAACGAAGGGAATAGCATATGCTCTCTAAATTAGTGAATCACTCAGTGTCATCTTCTTATCAGCCTTGCTGCACGGTAACAGCCTGGTATGAATCCAGTTGTGATTACATAGCTGTGGATGTATGTATGATTACTTAGTGAACTGTGTACCTGCTACCTGCCCATTTTAACACAGAGTAAGAAAAGAAAGAAAATAAAAAGAATTTCTGTGTTAACAGCTGTGTCCTCCTTCATCATCCTGAACCTGTCGGGGAAATTGTGTACATATTATAACATCTGGGTTGTCTCACCCATAAAGAGACTGGCGTAGTCACTCTTTCTACTCTGATTTAGTAAAAGTTGAAACCTGTGTAACACCACCCTGTTACACATGTGTAGGAGGTGAGAAGATGACATAGTGTACTAGCATCTGCATGTGCTTTTATATTCTACACACACACACACACACACACAGGAGAAAAACATTCTTGATTCCAAAGCACAAAGTGCATTTCTTCCACACTTGTTTATGTCCCACAATTCCTCATGGGCCCTTTCAGAGCCTTTGCGTGCTGCTCAATTTGTTTCGTGCATTTTTGAACACTCTCCCTTGCCACATTGCAAGTCAAGTGACCAAGCCAATGAAGTGGAGTGTTTGGTGATGTTTGTGCTCTTCTGCATTCTAATCTTCGACCTTTAGTCATTGATATTGCCACTGGCTGCATTTCAACAGTCACAGTGTCTCAGGCTGCCAAAATCACATTTAGAGGCAAGATGTTACTTGGCAAAATGGAAATAGACTACCATTATATCGGACTATGCATTATGAAAAACTGCAACCTTTTGTACCTCATTTTCACTCTGCAGTGACTAAGTGAGGAGAGAAAACAGTAAGAGACCGCTGCACATTTCAATAACGGTAGATTATTATTCTGGCCAAGGAAGCTGACAGGGTTGGGGCGAGGGGGAGGCGGGGAACAAAGGGGCCAGTTGTCCTGAGCCCAGGAGAGGGGGCCCAGAATTGTGTTACTGTGACCGTGTTATCACTTTGCTCTTTAAAATGTTTATATGTGGACTATAATCTTTACATGTACTTGAATGAGTTTAGGGATGCACCAACTCCATCGAGGTGTGAAAGGGGGGCACACAAAAAAAATTGTGTGGCACGACCCATGTCAGGGGGGCATTGGTTGGAAGTTGGAACCCGTATATGGGGGGACTTGTCATGGTAGTTTGGAAAGGCTTATCTAATACACTTGTGTCTGTTTGTGTTCACTATTAGCTCACGCAGCCATCTTAATATTTTAAATGAAATAAATATGTTCATGTTAAAAGCCTCGCAATCACCCTCCAGTTTTTATTTTTGAGGCTTTGAAATTGACCCCTTTAGAAATCACGTCATCATTGACTGCGCGTGCATTGTTGACTCAAACACATAAAGAGACAAACAGACAGACAGTGCAGACCCTAAAGAGAGAAGACCTGCCATCCTGAAGCGTGTACGTTTGTTAAAAAAAAAAAAAAAAAAGATATCCTAAAAAGTACACTTCCTACGCTTTTCCAGCATGGGAGTTGTTTGTGGTTACAAGAAATTAAGCATACCGATTGGACTGAGGACACCATCAGCAATGCCCGTGTCTGTGGCACCCAATTAATATCTGAAGTTATCGTGACCATCCATTGTCTTATTCCAGAAAAAAAACACCTAGTTTCTTTACAAATGTGCTGTACATGGTTGAAAGATAGTGATTTTTGGATTACTTGGACGATTTGTGCGACTACAATAAAATCCACACGGTGGGAGTCAGTGTCATGTAGAGAGTTTAGAGAAAGTTAAAAGTTTTTGGCAGAACAGGGGGGGACGACATTAAGATAGATGCAGCTTTTCAAATGGTGAAGATGAGCAGGACTGGTTTTAAAAAAGAATTGTCTCTCCTCTTTTGGAAGTTATGATCCTGTTGTGCAGGAGTCACTAAAACTGAATGACAGCTGCATTTAAGGTAAACTGAAGGGTTTTTTTACCACAAAGCTGGTGAGAGCTGTCTCCCACAGCTTTCATAACGAGATGAAATGCCTGATCATTCATGGTATTTTTGAATACGTTTCCTTCCTGTCGCATTGCACTTTAAAACATCTATGATGAGAGTGAGGGAAAGGCGCAGAATGTCATTCTGCACCTTGTGGTCTCTTTGTACTTTGCTATGAAATTACGCCCAAACTAGGGGCTCACATGTAAGTACATGTGATTGACAGCATTTGCAAGCCACGCCGACAATCTGTAAACAGAAATGGAGTGTCATATTCTCTTACCTCCATGAAGTGCCAATACAATCGAAATCCTACTGTCATCACACGTAGATGGAGCACTGTTGATGTGAAGAGGTTCTTATTTTATTATAATGAAGTTTTGTAAAATATTATTGCAATATCGTAGAATAGATTTTGAAATTGCTAGCATTTTGTAACATGGTATTGGAACATCAAAATAAAGCTCCAAAGTTGTTAGAAGAACTAACCATGGGGGGCAGCACACAGAGTAGACTGCTGTCTGAAAAAACAACATGGAGAAGAAACTGCAGCAAATCTGAAAGGCTATACAGCTTTTTTAGACGTATGTCAGGAATATCTTGTGCAATGCAAAAGTTCAAGTCAAGTCAAGTAGGTTTTATTGTCAATTTCTTTACATGCACTGGTCATACAAAGAATTTGAAATTACATTTCTTGCTTTCCCATACAGACATAGACTAATCTAGGTAAGGACATAGACAGTATAGACATAGACAGTTCCACGCTGGTATGAAATTAGAGCAGTGGCCCATTGACTGAACGCCCTTTGAAATATGAAAGCCCTAAGTCCACTTTTCAACCTGCTTTACGGTGAAAAGTTCTGTGAAAGGATTACCGAAAAGTGTCTCATTAGATGGATTTTGTTCAGTGGGAATAATGTAAACCTTTCTGAATCCCCAAGGAGCTATCACTGTTTTCCCTACCGTCAGAAAACAAAAATAGCAGGACTGGGCAAAGCCCTGTGAAATAATTGCTGTGGTTGTTTATTTCAATCCATGTGGGACACGTTATGTTCCAGTTGAATGTTGCAGGGATTAAGAAGCATGGCCATAACTACTGTAGCATAATGAGACCTGTGCCTTTAATTTGTAGGCTTGTCATGTGACCAGTTTGGACCAATAGGCAGCATTTGTGGGTTTCTTTAAAATAAGGGCGCCAAGTAGGGCATACTCTTCAGGAGGTGGCAGCTTCTATTGCTAGCATTCTTGCTAGTTGGGTCTCAGGGAAGCCCTGTGAAGTAGTGATGGCGAAATGAGGCTTCCTGAACCAATGAGGCTTTCATGCAAAAAGGTTCGAGCTTTCGAAGCCTTTCTCGAAGCCTCAGTTCTCACTGGCGCCATCTGGTGTGCAATGAATTGGCACAGCAGGCATTGATTTCATTTTAACTTTTTTTCTCGTGTCTTATTTGTTGGCCTATCCGTTCTGTTTCAATAAATGTGATGGTGTGTGTGTATGGAATTAATTACTCGTGATTGTGGGACACTAAAATCAAGGTTAACGCTGACCCTGTGTTATCGTGGAAGTGAGAGAGCATCATTGTGTGGAGGTCGGCGCGCAACTGGGAGTGATCGGCCATAAACGCAACACAATAAGCAGCCAATTAAAATAATCAGAAAGAAATATTAGCCTACTATAATTCACATTATATGAATTAAATGTAATTCAAGTGGTACCAACAAATATCAGTTATCCACTACTTATATTCGAACTCACAATTATTAAGGTAGGCTAGCACTCTGTCGCCTTCACCACTATACCAGCCTGGCAGATGATGCCATGGTTTACTTGGTCAACTTTATTAGAAAGCTACCCTGCGAAATCAAGAACTAGTTATATAATCATCATCATGTCACTACTACAGGGATTTGATCGGATGATCTTGAGAACCCAGGTCGGACGCTTTAACCACTGCGCTAGCCGCTTGACTCGGAACGATTCAGCTGAGTTTCCTTCTTGTAGTCAACATGAATCAACTGGTAAAGACTGTTAAAACCCGCACAAAACCTATAATAAATAAAATAGGTCTGCTCTCTTATTTAGCTGTAGGCCTAGTTTAGTATTAATGATTGCTGACAGAACTGCTGTCTCGTTTATGGTTGCTTAGCGGTAGAACTAAAACAATTTCCCACCTCGTCTTCGGAAGCGTCTCACTTTGAAAAACTACTTCAAAAGGGAATTGGAGGTGCATAGATCATTTTGACATTTGGGTCAATCTACGGCATGAGCTGAATTTATTGCAGAGTGGAACCAAATCAAAGTCACTAGCCTACATATCCAGTCTCAACACACACACAACAAATCTTGAAAACTTGAGAAGTGCTCCGAGGCGCAGAAAGCTCGTTTGGGTAGCGGCGCGCAATGAAACCTCCACACGCCTCGCAAAATGTGAAGCCTCATCTGGCATTGTCACGTGGTTTTTACGTTGCCGACACAAGCCTCGAAGCAAGGCTTCATATGTTACGCCCACTTTTGCTCGAAGCAGGCTTCGAAGCCTCGCTTCAAGTTCCCCATCACTACTGTGAAGCTTCATCCCTTCTGGAAGCTTGTGGCTGTGGTGGAGTTGCTGCTAGCTGCTTTCTAGCCAGACTGCTGGCTTTGGTACTTCACCTGTGTGCAGCCTATTTTTGGTATGTAGCCTAATGTCCTGACTTTCCCTATATCGGATTGGATATGATGTATGTGTATCTAAATTGCTGCTGCTACTTCGCCAGGTATCGGGCTCTGATGCCTTGCCCCTTTCGCTGCTATTGCTGCTGTAGTAGTCCCTCTGTCTCATCGGTCACGGTATGTTGCCAGCCATCATTTTCTTCTGTTTGATCCATGCGTGTTTGCTGTTATTCTCATGTGTTTGATAACTCCTTCTGTGTGCAGGTGACCGGATGATTGTGTGTTGCTCTTTACCCTTGGTGGGCTGCTGTTTTTGTTTTGAGGTTTGGGACGGATGATGTGTGTATGGGTGTGCATGAGTGTCTGAACTGAGTGTTGTGTAGCTACATCTGATACTGAGTGTGGTACTTAGGTGTGTGAGTGCCCAGGAAACAGCAGTTGTGTTCTGGCTAGTGGTGTGAGCGTAGTCAGTATTTTCTTTTGATTTTGTTTCATGTATTTCATTTCCTTTGTCTTAAATGTTCAACTTCACCCTGATCAGGCTAGCCACTCTCTGGATGAATCACCAAGACCTCCTAGCTTAGTGTGTGCTGTGCTTTCTATTTTCTTACTATGACTAGAGGTGTCACTACCCTTCTTACGCATGCTTATCTTGACTAGAAGTGTTTGTTGAGTTAACTGGTCTTGCAGTGCTTAATTGTAACAGAAGCTATAGGCTAAGGTGACATCCATAGGCGCCTACTGATCCGGGTGTATATGTATATTGGGTTTCAGGTACTTTTGTATATTTTAAAGATTGTGATTGTGAAATCTTATTTTTGTTATTAAAAAGAGAAGTAATTGCCCCTGACATCTGTCTCCGTGTCCTATACGAACCTGTGTGTCTTTATTCATGTGCTAGTGGGTTAGCTCACTTTTCCAGAGGGACTGTGGCGCCCTCTGGTGGCGTAGTCGGTAATTACATTTACAAACCTAAAAAGTAAACCTCTATTTCCACTCGGTTACACTACCATTGAGGACACAGAGATCATGTCCTCTGTATCTTTGTTTTCGTAGTGTAAAAAGTATCTATGATGAAAATCTATATATGATCAACAATGGTCAGTCTGTATACGCCACCCCCATTTATCCTCAAGGCAGTGATAAATGGAAACAAACTTAAGAGTTTGACTAAAGTGTTTGAAGCATTCTAAATCTAGGCAACAGTATTCAGTACAACACGCAGTATTTGACCCCGGTATTTGAACATGTCTTGTTACGGCCCTGAGAGGAAGACGTTTGTGTTGGAACTACTGTTGAGGAAACAACAAAGTTGGAGCCATTGTAATAAAATAAAATGTTGAATGTGAACTGAAGAGCAACATGCTGTGACTTGTTACAAGGAATTACTGTTAACATGTGGAGGCAATTCAGGCTTATAACAATGAGATGAAATGCATTTACTGCTGTTCATTTATACTGTTAATATGTTTAATTTTATTCCACTTTTGGTAATTGTAATTTACTCATTGTAAATGTCTGCAAAAGTGCATATTTAAAAAGTCTGTAATCTGTCAGAATTTGTGTTAAAGACTTTGTGCCCGAGCAATTAGCATAGAGATTGTAATTAAGTAAGCAAATGCAGCATGACACAGAGCACATCCATCTTAACCTTTGTTTGAATAAGACAGGGATGACTGAGGAAGTATTTCATTTTTTTTCTTAATCCTGAACTAATATGAAAGAATAGACAAATTGTGTTTTCTATCTCAGCCGTGTCCATGAATAGTGGATTTGAGGAAATTAATACCAGACTCAATTGGTGCTTTTCATTCATGCACAAAGTCAACCCTGGTTAAACAAAGTATGAAATTGTCCCATACATATTAATTAATGGATGGCAAAAATGATTGCTGTCTGCCCTGATGAGAGAGAGAGAGAGAGAGAGAGAGAGAGAGAGAGAGAGAGAGAGAGAGAGAGAGAGAGAAGAGAGAGAAAGAGAGAGAGAGAGAGGGATGAATTTGAAGACATTGCTCAGTGGGATTGTTTGGATAATGTTAAGTAATGTAATCTCTAATTATCCCTTTAAAACACAACCCTATACTTAAACCTGCCATTTTTAACAACCTAAAACTAAGGTTTCTCAAAATCTTCCTGTGTGTAACCCAGTTGACAAATGCATATTAAAAAGGTACAATAAATAATGGTTAAAAAGCATAAATAGTAAAATGGGATATTAAATAGTGATAATTCTGATGAAGCAATTCATGAATGATGGGTTGTTATCAGGGCTCTAAATTAACTTTTTCCACCACCAGCCAATTTGGCTAGTGGACATTTTTTCTTACCAGCCAAACAGAAGTTCAACTAGCTTTTAATCTCACCAAAATAAACTATGCTTTAGGCTATTTTTTTTCTAATTAAATGGTCATTTTGTCCAACTGTTTCTACAACACAGATACACTATAGGCCTGCATAGGCTACTATATGCCTACATAATAAGCATATTATAGGCTATATATTTTTTCATTATTTTTTAACTTCTGCTTTATTTTTTTACTTTCATTACTTAGGCCTAATTAATTTAATTAGTTTTTGTTCAATTCCTCTGAAAACAGCTGAATCACATCACACAAGCCACTCACATAACAGACCTTTAACATACAGTAGCCTAACCAAGCACACAGCCAAACACACAGCCAAACACTACAAAACCTCACATACGCACACCCCAAGGAAGGAGAAAAGATGAGAGGAAAAGGAGAGGAGAGAGGAGGAGCTCTTCTCTATCATGCGCAACAAAATGACAAGAAGCCTAGTTTAACTAAAAGTAAATAATATCTCGGGAATCTTGGCTTCCTTTGTTACTTCCACAGCTTCGTCGTTGGTTGCTTTTTTTCTTTCCGATGGCGTGCGCTTTCCAACTTAGGTGCGCCAGGACTCGGAACATTTCAGAAGACAACTGAACTGACAGCTACGGTCACACTACACTGACAGTCAGCTCTCCTCCTCTGCCCTTGTCACGATTTCGTTCCACAGCCACTCATTTTTAACGTCACTATTTACAATTACTACTAGCATTCACCAACACACAGAACCTTGCTCTAACCCCCGCCACATTCTCATCACTCGCACAAAACATAGTCTACAGAACAGAAGTAGCTCTATGCATAATCTGCGTAAGTCCTGTTATTGAAACGGTCAAGGCCTCGCTGCTTCAAAAATGCAGCCTGTTACAACAAGGTTCATATAGTAATAATAGCAGTAGGCTAATGGCATTAAAAAGGTTGTAGCGAAAGCGACGAGAGCATAGGAGGAGAGCTGCCTGTCAGAATAGTGTGAGCGCAGCTTAGCTGACAGAAGGCTGGTCGTCTGAAATGTTTTCAATCCTGGCGCGCGCAAGAGCATGGAGTTGACGCCAGATGCACTGGAAAGCCCACGGTGGGAGGCTACGTCATGACGCTAGTGTCCATGGGTAATGTAGGAAATCTCGCCGTATAACGTTCGTCAGAGCAGCGGTTTACCGTTCATAAGTTACTGTACTCGGGCGCTACTAGCCAAATTGGCGGGTAGGTATTTTTTTCTACTAGCCAAAATTAATTTTCACCCGTGTTTGGCGTGTTGGCGTGTGTTAATTTAGAGCCCTGGTTGTTATTGTTAAAAACATGATTTACATGTATTTGATGCAGCAGTACTTTTACTGTGACAGTTATGTTACGGTACTTTTATTTTGACATGCGTTTTCTAAGCATTCGGCTTCACGCGAGCCATTCGTCAGTCGAGCTGAGAGGAGCTCGGAAGCTGAAGACTCCGTTTTCTCTGCTCCACCTCGGAGCTAGATATTGGAAGAAAAGTATAAGTTATTAATGTTATTTACGGTTTAAGTTTCCTTTTGAAAAACCCGAGCCACCTGCTCTGTAAATTCCTTGTGGTTGAAGAGAAAGAAGCTGCGTTTTGTCGAGTATTGTTTGTGAATCGTCTCGGTAAGATAACTTGTCCTTTCTTTTCCCTACTGATGTAATCCAAGTGTTTTACTGGTAAATACTTTGGTGAGACTTAAGAATTGTACTTTATTTTGGTAATACTTCTTGTGTTCAGTGTGACAAGGGTATATTTTGGTTGAATCAAGTAAGTTTAAAGCTCGGATTGAGCTGACTGTATTCACATGCTTGTGATCACGCACCCGGTGCGTGCTAGATCAAAGGGCTGAACGTGTCACTGTTCACGTGTCCTCGTGATGGTCACTGTACTCGGTAATATCTCTGTATAATTGCAAGGTTACCGTGATTTCAGTACATTTTTCATAGTATTCATCCTGTTTACTTTATGATAGTTATTTAACTGAATGGTATGAAATGCTTTTCAGTGTTAATGAAGTGTATGCAGCTTGCATTGCTTTTCTTTTGAGAAGATTGATAACAATGTTGTACAACTGTTTGAATGGATATTTGACAAGAAATTGAACATTGTCCTGTATGTGTAGCTTAACAAAGGGTATGGTTACACAGGTCAAGTTTTTGGACCTGGATTCCTCCGAGGATCGATGACTACGTTTGATGGCGAGCCACCCACCCCTTGAGCCGGATCCTGTCCCATGTCATAGTAACATGGCATGCTTGGTAGGGTTGTGACCTGCCTGTGTCACAGCAGTACTGACTTGACTTGACTGCTTGACTTTGCTTAACTTTACGGTTGACTGAACTATTCGGAAGGAATTTTTTTTTTATTATTATTTTCCTGAATAACCGAAAGGAACTCTTTTCTCTCTCTGGGGATCCAGAGGAGTGATTTGAAGGACTGATTCCCAACTTTTGAAAAAAAGACTTTTCACTTTGAAGGACAATTCATTTTTTATTTTTGTTTTAAAGGGTCAATTATTTTATTTTGTGAAATTGTAAATACTTCTAACTTCTTTATTCATTACTAAAGAAAGGAAAACTTAAATGCTTGTGTGGTGTCTTTTAATTGCACTAACTTCTTGCACTCTCCCAGAGCCTAGCATCTCTCATTCTTTAGTCTATAGAACCTGGCCTATCACAGACGTGTACATACCCAGAAGTGGGTTACATGTGCAAAACTGTCATTTGGTTACTTGTTGGATTAATATGCATGCTAATGGCAGAATTTATTCATGTCCAGTCTACTAACGCAAACGTCAGTGGACGACGGGAATGGATGGGCCCACATTGGAAAAGGTGGAAAGGGTTAATTGTACAACGAGCAAAATATGTCAAACTCCATCCTTGTAAAGAGTATAATATTATAATAGAGCCGAATAAATGGTCGAATTTGTCACTTTGTTTCTACTAATTGTGCATAAATGGATAATGCTGTGAGATGTTCCTGATGGAGCTGAATGTCACACCATTAGCTGCCACCCCAGCTAATCATTTATAGTAGGGGCTCTAAGCCGAGAAATCGTTACGCGCTGGATAGAAGCATATAATTCGGTACACATGTTCCTTGAGTGATTTGAAGACATCCTAGAAGGGGTGCCCCTGGAAAAAAAATGTCTACCATGTCATATACAATATGTCATGTTGGTAATGCATTACATTGTTATTACATGGCATTATACTTAGCTGAAAATGTTAATATATGACCAGATTGATAAAACTACAAAATGTACATAGTGTGAAAGTATGGGTGAGTCTGTGCTTACGTGCTTGACAGCATGTAACATTGTGAACGATTTGAGAAGATGGTTTGAATTTGTTGGTCTGAATTAAAATGAGCATTGCCCACACTAAAACTATGGTGAGAATAGACTGCTCCTAATGCTCGATCTGAATGGGATAGTGTCAGTGCAAGATGCCCTAGGTAGCAGGTTCTCCATCCTCTAATTTCCATAACAGATAAACGTATTTTATTTGTATGAGAGAGGGTAAAAGACAGGACCTTTCCATATGTATGAAGAACCCCATAAGATCACCTAATTCTATATTTTTACAAGGCATTGTGCATATTGTGAGAGCATTTCAGTCATCTTTAGAATGGCATTACAGATTACTCAATATAGGCCTACATGTAGGCCACAGTATGGCTTCAGTTTAAATTAAATGGAAATGATTTCTTAGTATATTTTATTTGCAGACAAGTCCTCACCTAGTACTTGTGCCAAAAGTTGTATTAGTTAGCTCAGTAATCATTGAGTACTTAAGTTGCTATCAAAACTGACAGCTGATGGACAACATGTACCGTAGGTCTTGTGCCACCCTTACCCATAGGAGAAATATATAGAAAAACAATTATCATATGAAAGTAAATCATTACCTGTACTCATTTTCTTGATATGCAAGGCACACAAATAGTCTGGGAGGAAGGATAGTCTACCATACCCCCCCCGCCCCCCCCAAACAAAATGCCACAAGACTTTTTTTAACCTTCAAGATTTTGAGTGGTAACAGTAACATAACTCATTCCCACTACACCCTTTTGCATAATATTGTACATGTCCTCAGAATGCTCTACATGTTTCAGTTCTATGTAGTTGTACTGTACAGGACAGTACAGTGCAGTGCAGTACAGTACAGTACAGTAGCATACAGAACGGTGCAGTATAATAAAGTACAGTAGAGTATAGTACAGTACAGTACAGTAGCATACAGTATGGTACAGTACAGTACAGTAGCATACAGTACGGTGCAGTATAATAAAGTACAGTAGAGTATAGTACAGTACGGTAGCATACAGTACGGTGCAGCACAGTACAGTAGTATATAGTACGGTGCAGTATAGTAAAGTACAGTACAGTACAGTACAGTAGCATACAGTACGGTGCAGTCTAGTTAAGTACAGTACAGTACAGTAGCATACAGTACGGTGCAGTCTAGTACAGTACAGTACAGTACAGTATAATACAGTAGCATACTGCACGGTGCAGTAGAGTACAGTACGGTATATCACATTACAGTACAGTAGAGTACAGTACAGTGCAATACAGTAGAGTACAGTATAGTCTTGATGACTTTTAGGCTACTTTGACTTTAGCCCTCCAAAGCCAATAGGATTTCCACATGCTGTTGTTTTAAGTTTTTGAAAGACTATTTTAGTAGCCTATGTGAGAGAGGGAAGGCAGGCAGACATGTTTTAAATAAAGGACCACACCCACAAATAAAAAATAACCAGCAAACAATAAATTCAGTGGTTAGGTAGCCAACATGTCATCTAGATTAAAGCCAAAAGTAGATGAAAAACAGACATGTTACAATTTTGCTCTTTTAAAATATAAAGTATCTGTCAATATACTGTATATATGATATATTCATAAATGCCCTTATCACTCCATTGTACACTTAGGACTGAGATATACATATCTGAACATCAGCATACATTTTATTTTGTAATGGCCTATAGTAAATCATCCAAGCTGTCACTGACACTTGATATGTACATGTATTATTGACTTGATTGATATGAATATTTCAGTTGGACTCCTAGGCTTAAATCATTGAGGGGGTCCTAAGGAAGTAGTAGTAGTTTGTGTGTGTGTGCGCATGTGTAAGTGGGATTAAAATTATTGTTTGCCATCTATCTTTGTCTGAAGAGCAGACTGAGTGTCTGAACCTGCTAATGCTAGCATGCTAACATTGGGAGAGTTATGTGTGGCCCAGTTCAAGGGTTTATCTCTTCTCCCCTAAATTTTCTAACCACAATTTTCTTTTTGGATTTTATAGATATGACCCACTGCAAGTTTTTAAAACTCTTAATGAATGTTGGTTCAATAGCTAACTGCTCAATTGTAGAGTGATCTCATTCTGACCATGGTTTTTATGATTTTCCTCTTTTTGAATCTAAATAAGACATATATAACATTGTTTTCATGGTAAGTTTTGCACATATTTTCAAAGTTCAGTTTGTATACATCACACACAAATAGGTGGATTGGCCCATAACACCATTATGTCCAGGCAGTACAGCATTTTACTACTATTGGCTCGTTGGGCTGTCATCTTGGATTTACCCCATAAAAATGACCTTAATGACATTGAAATTTGGGGCACCCCTTCTGAAATGATGGAGAACACCCTAAGGAAGGTCTACACCGATTTTGGTGCTTCTATCCAGCGCATAACGATTAGACCCTTTTTGGACGCTAAGAGACCCAGCTAATCATTTATGCTTCTGTACACACACGCACGCACGCACGCACGCACACACACACACACATATGTTGAGATATACTGTCGAGTCCCACTTGTCACATGGCTTATTTCATGGAGCAGAGGTATCTGAGAAGAGCAAGGACATTTATGTTGGTTAATTGGGAGCTACAAAAAGCTTTGTGGGGCAGACATAAGGTTCTCATGTCGTTCATCATACGAAAAGGTGTAATTACTTGGCTGCTTGGCTGAATAATAGCTCTGTGTGGATTCAGTGGGCAGAAGAAAGAGCACAGCAAACAGCAGAGGCCTTTAATGCATGCTGAATAGTGGTCACACACCACAAGAAATGTGACCTAGTGTGTTTCAGTGGTGCGAAGCAGAGCTGACCCGCTCCTCTGTATTTGCAGCCCTACGTACGGCACATGTCTCAATGACAAATGAGTGTGATTTGGAGGTGTGGTCAGGGGTTCGGTGGTCAGAGTCAGACAGGTCCCCCATCCCTTATAGCAGCTTGATGGAGCGACATGGCAACCTAAGTCGACATGGTTAGGGTTATCACCGGGACAACGCATCCACACTCTGGGATGCACAGACAGAGGGGGGGGGGGGGGGGGGGGGGGGGGGGGGTGGGGGGGGGGGGGGGGGGGGGGGGGGGGGGGGGGTAGTGGTTCATCTCACTCTACCACACAGGCATCAGCACATTCATCAATTGTGATATTTATCTCTGCATGTTATTAGTCTTGTATGGCGCCATTTCTCTCAATCACATAGCAACTTTTCTCTTCAATCTTTCTTTATAAGTGCATATATTGTTTTTCACTCCTCCTGCTGTGTTTGGAGGGCAACAGGGAAAACTGTCAAGAAGGATAAATGATGCTCTGTTCCTCTGTCTGTCACTCTACCACACATAACAGGCATCAGCACATTCAACAATTGTAATATTTATCTCTGCATGTTATTAGTCTTGTATGGCGCCATTTCTCTCAATCTGCCTGACTCAAATAGTACATTTTCTCTTCAATCTTTCTTTATAAGTGCATATATTGTTCTTCACTCCTTCTGCTGTGTTTGGAGGGCAACAGGGAAAACTGTCAAGAAGGATAAATGATGCTCTGTTCCTCTGTCTGAATTCTAGAATCCCCATAGATCTGTGGAGTGGAGGGCAACTTGGAAAACTGTAAAGAAGGATGAATGACCTTTCACCTCCATCTGCATTCTGGAATGTCTGTAGACAGGCCACAGCAGAGGAGTACTGTAATTTCTTTCTAAAACCACACACACACACACACACACACACACACACACACACACACACACACACACACACACACACACACACACACACACACACACACACACACACACACACACACACACACACACACACACACACACACACACACGTTTGGGCCCTGGCCACACTTGCAGTTGCAGCAGCAGTAGCCATGGAAATGAATATCATTATTCATATACAGTACACAGCTCCCATTTATTTCCATTAGCAGAAATATGTACTTATCTTATATCAAAGTCAAATTCAATCAGCCGGGATAGAAGAAAGGAATGAACGTGGTTCTTGAAGCGTAGGATCACCACAGGCGCGTGGAAATGGCACGGCCGAAAACAAATTGCACTAAAGCGTGACCCAGATGATGAAGCCGTCCGCGCTGGAAACAAAGTAAGTGGACCCAACATGGAGACAAATTTGTGTCAGATCAGTGTGGCGTATATATAACCCCCACATACTGCTGAAAATGGAGGAAATTCTTTGTGACGGGGTGGGAGGGAGATTTGGACACGCATTACATTTGGACTGCTTGGATTCATTGAGACATTACAGTAGGCCACATAATGATGAAATAATGACATAATAACACAGGACAGGAACAAAATGAAACCCACCCAGGCAAACAGAGCAGGGAGACAGAAAAAGAAAGAGAGAGGGGGAGAGAGGGACATTGTGGACACAGTGTATTGTGTGTATGTGCGTGCACGTACACATGCATATTTGTCTGGGCCTGAGTTTCCACATGCACTCATAATCATGAGCCATAGGCCTACTGTTCAAAGTTGCAGATCCATACACACACTATACTGCAGGGGTGGGGAACCTATGCCTCGGAGGACTTTGACAGCTCTTGGAGGAATTTGAAGTGGCCCCTCGAATGAAAAAAGTGTCCCAACCCTGCTATACAGCCTCAATGCCCTTTCTTGCTCACTTCCATTGAGTGACATAAACCTGCACAGAATGAATCACCATCCTATAATGGATCCTGAGGAGGATTGTATATGTGTAGATCAGTGTGAATCAAGTAAGTCTGAACCATTTAAATCAGGGGTGTCAAACTCATTTTGGTCCGGGGGCCGCATACAACCCATGTGGACCTCAAGCGGGCCGCATTAGTAACATCATCGCAAAAAAAACGTAAAGCAGAGGATTAGTGTTCAGTACTACTGTATCACGTTTTAAGTGTGTTGAATATGTAGAAAGCAATGCATACTGATAATCCTATGCAAAATTTCCTTGACTTCATTCATTCATTGCCAACGTCAATGAATGAAATATGGGACAGTTCATTTTGGCAGGGGGTCTGCCAAATTTTGTGTTTCTGAGATGTAATTTCCTGCATTTTCACGCATTCTAACATCCCGTTTCCAGTTTCAGCTTAATAGGAACCAATACAAATCCAATTATATTTATTATTTAATTACAACCAATACCAATACAATACGAATACGAAGTATTAACATTTTATCTCTATATATGAGGTCTATAATATATGAGCTTTATCAAATGCCTGTTACAGTACAAATTCACCATTTATAATAGAAGTGTGATGTGCACTTTACTACATACAGTATAACAGAGGGACCATTGGGTTAATGTCATGCAGGTCTCGATTTTGCCCCGAGGGGTGTAATTGTGCATTTCGGTTATTTCATTTTAAAAAAAAAGGAAAAAAAAATGTTTTTTTATTTTTTTTTACATCCGGGCCGGATGGAACCCTCTGGCGGGCCGTACGTTTGACACCCCTGATTTAAATGCTAATGGGAATCTATCCCAGTAGCTTAAGTTTGTTAACCTGTTTCAGGTCATGAGTTCTGACTCCCTGGGCATGAAAGTACGTCCAGAGGGTGCAACTGTTTGCAATAGACAATAGGCATGAAATGTTCTTTAATTTCCTACATCCATCTCATGGACAGGCAGGCTGTTTACCCCCCTCATTCTTTCCCTCGCTCTATCTCCCTTTCTACAGATTTTCTCTCTCTCTCTCTCTCTCTCTCTCTCTTCTCTCTCTCTCTCTCTCTCTCTCTGCCTCTGGGTGAGAACAGTTCCTTCTGCTCACCGTAATGGAGGCTGCCATCGCTTTGCAATTTGTCATCGCATGGAGTTTGGTTCCCTCAAAGTGCCTCTGGGTCATCCAATCTGTTGCTCAAACACGCTTCATCATACTTAATAATGTCACCCGACGGGATGTTGTAATTTGTTTGTTTCTTTCCCCTTGTCAGGGAATGCATAATGCCCATTCCAGCCTCAAGTCCTGCATTCCTGACAGGACCCGATGCATGTGGCTTCTGCTGCTAGAATAGAAACCTGTAACCATGTGAAAAGCTGGTAGCCAGGCCATGCCCTCTTAGTGATGGAACACCTTCTGCGTTGCTTCTAGTCAGGCCAAGAGCCAAGTAAATATCGTTTCTGATCTCCCAAAAAATGGGAACTCCACCCACTTTGTCGGACACCAGTCAACCAGTAGCAAACCTAGGGAGGCGGGTCAACCATGCCATTTGGGAAACATTAATTGTTATGCTCTTGTTCAGACCAAGTCTTGAAGAGATGATAATCAGGGTATAATGCTGGATCATGGTGGTATTATCAATACCACAGCTTACTGCAAGCTGTTGCCATATTTCTCCCTCTTCCCTCCTTTCTACACTCCAGCTGCCAGCATTTAGTCCCAGGCCCCTGCTTCATTACAGAGAGCATTGATTGATGCTATCGAGCTGGACTCTGTTCGGTTCATTTTATGAGGAGGAGGAGGAGGGGGAGGAGGAGGAGAAATGCTGCAAAATATTTCGTAGTATCAGCGGTCTGCCACAATAAGTCAATCTAGCAGGAGGTAACAAAGGGAAAAGCTGGAGCAGAAATGAAACTCTAAATTAAACTGGCAGCTTTTTTCGGTGATGGGAATATTGGTAGTCCTGGTAGTGATTGGATGTTTGTTTTTTCATTCCAGACCCCATTGCTCAAAATGACATTGTGAAAGCAAATGCAATCTGGTACCTACGGGATGATAAACTGCATTTGATGTGACACTTAATAAGTCTGTGCCATCGATGACACAAGGGGAAAATGGCCGAATTGTTCTTCTAGCAACCAAAACAACAAATACGAATCACCTGCTTCCCCTGTCCACCCGAGACCAATTCAATCACTGTTTCTATGAGCACATTAAATAACTAGAAATTCACTCAGAGAGTGCAGACCTCCACCAAGGGAGCTGTTTGATAGGTTATTTCACTATATTACACCCTATTTTTTCAAGTCTTTCTGCCTTTTTTTGTGGAGTTAGAAACTGGAATGTCAAAATTTGCCATATCCCGCAATGGTGAAGAATCTTCAAAATATTCCTGGATCCGTGGGGGCGCTGTGGCGCAGCGCGCTAAGCCCCCCACATTTGGGCTTGCATGCCCACCCACGGGGACCCCGGTTCGAGTCCGGCCGGGGTCATTTCCCGATCCTCCCCTGTCTCTCTGTCCCATTCGCTTCCTGTCACCATCTTCGACTGTCCTGTCAAATAAAGGCATGAAAGCCCCTAAAACATATAAAAAAAATAAATAAAAATATTCCTGGATCCGGATCACAATCACTTGTTCCTCTTGTCAGTTCCAAATAATCCACAAAGTTTCATCCAAAACCGTTCATAACTTTTTGAGTTATCCTGCTGACAAACAGACAGAAAGACAGACAAACAGACAAACCACGACCGAAAACATAACCTCCTTGGCGGAAGTAACAAGTGCCTTCACAGAGATTACATAAAAAAACTGGCAAAGCTCCTCTGTGTGCTCTCAGTGTACCTACAAATAATACAACAAGATTGGAAAATAAGAAGATTGTCACTTGTAACTTTTTGTCTCTGCCTTGTCTTAGATCTCGTGTACACCTGCAGGTGTGTCACTATTCTTCTTCCTGTTGTGTTTGTTTATTTTATTTGAATCATTATTTTAAGAAGCAAACTTTTTTGATGACTTTTGTGATGGCAGGCCAGCAGGCTTCAGTGTCAGGCGGCCGTGCGCCTAATAGTTAGGGAGGTGGTCTTAAGATCAGAGGGTTGCCGGTTTGAATCCCATCCTACTTCTCCAGGGACTGTAAGCAAAACCCTGTAAATAACTTAGTCGCTTTGGATGAAGGCATAAAACCCTGTAAATAACTAAGTTGCTTTGGATGAAGGCATTAGCTAAGTGTAGGCTAATGTGGTATGATCACTGTACCAGTCTAATCACATCATCCTTATGACCAAAGGAAGCTGTGCAATGGATGTCCAGAAACAATTTAAATGGTAAACTGGTTCAGACAACTAATTCATTACTGATTAAATTGGCAAGTGCCCTGTTCTGCTAGGAGGTGGTGGAAAGAAGGGGATGTTGAACCTGCTATTTGTTGGGAAAACATACTGTAGCTTATGTTTGTTTTGCAAGAAGAAGCACAACATAACATATTCAGCACGATAATACAGCACATATTCTCTTGGGCTCAATAAACTATCACTACTATGGTATATGTATTTCCCAGAGGGAAAAGTGTATGGATGTGAGAGCCAGAGGTTCAATGCGGGGGCTTTCAAGTTTGTTTGTTAGAATTTTCTTTAGATGTTGTTCCCTCATTTGAGTCTTCTTAACAGTCTCTCCATTCATCCTCTCCAAGTCCCCGTAGACTGGCACTCTTCTGTTCGGCTTACAAACACAAAGAGCAGCCTTAATAACCGTGCGTCAGAGAAGGAGCTATGGCAGAATAATATGGTGCCGGGTTACGTAAGGAAGGCATTCACTTCCCATTTAGAGACGGGGATTCAGAGAGGTGCAGGCTGAGTGCAATGGTGCTTGTAAGAGCAGTGTGAAAAGCATTTTCAAATGGACTTACTTGTACGTGTGACTTTCAGAAAGGAGTATTTCTTTCTGAGGAAAAGACACATATTTTTCTGCTTATGTGTGAATAACAATAAGCCCACTGTCAAGGAAGATTAGTAGGCGCATTGGAAATAGCACAGCCCACTTTCATTGTACACAACACACGGAGGGAGACGTCTAACCTCTAACCTATAAAAGGTCGGGGTTCAGGGGTCACGGGGGACGCGTCATGGATGCGAGTCTTGCAGAGAGGCTAGTCTCATGGACAGGGACGAAGTGGCATTGGAACAAGCTTGCTGGAAAAGCTAAATAAACTGAACTTTGAAGAAGCTAAAATGCAATTCCTTACAGAGAAGTAGGACTTGCCTGCTGAGGCAGTGGAGCGATGCTTGCTGGGAATTGTGACCATTTGACAATGTGCTTGTGAACTATCTCACACCGTGTGAGGGAATATGGAGACATTGAGATTTTTTGTACTTTGTGTGGGGACGTCTCCACGAACCTTGACTGCTGGAATAGAGAGCACGGGAGAGGGCTCGGAGCTTTGAGCTGTTTGACCAGAGGCGGAGGGCCGTAGCGTGAGCTGGTCCCAGTCCAGGGGTATTCTGTTTCCCCCTACATTTCATTCTGACATTAGACCGCACACTCATACTGCCGCGTTAATGCATACATAGCATTAGGAGTTAGACAGGGATATGCTAAGTACCTAGTACCACTGACGATGTGATACAGATGGAGTGATACAGTAGCTTCAACATGGATTGAAATATAAAGAAATAAAGAAATGCAGAAGCACAATGAAGAAGAAGGATTATAGTATTATGATCAGATCACAATTTTTCTCATTTCATGGATAATGGCTGTGTGCCCTTAAGGCAGACAAGGAACTTGGTGAAATCCCCATAGAATTAGAAGACATTATGAGGCATAAAAGTCAGATAATGGAGTGTCATGGTCTTCAAAATTGAACTTGTCCGCTCTGTACAATCGTCTCCGGGGAACACACGCTTTGTACTTCTACTCTGAACAAATGCATTACAAATCTATTACATTATGATTGTGAGGCGTGTCATGAATGTAATTGAAACATTTCACTCTGGCCTTTGAAAGCAGACAAGAGTACAGGAAAGGGACAGAGCACACATTTTCAGCAATTAGGGGAAATTAATGTGATACAATGTAGACAGTTGCTCATGTGCTGTGTCCTCACAGTTCTTTTAGCGTTCCCCACTATTTTTTGAAGACCTTATGGACAAATTCAGGCTGACTGATGAAAGTATAGCCAAATTAAGGATAGCAATGCAAGTCTATGAGCAAACAAAACATCATCAAATGTACATATAAACTACTTTAAAAATGAATGTAAAATTCACCAGCGTGCAAAACAGCTATTTAATCCCGTGCTGTGATCACTTCTGGCTTGATGTTAACGCTCCCATTTACTTCCAGTGATAAGCTATGCTAATAATTCTGGTCCAATAAATCTAAAAACACTTGAGAAGAAAATGAAATGCACATTCATGAATAGTTCTCAGAAATAGCACAAAAATGTGAAAGTCAAAAAGGGTGGACCTTTAATTCTTAGCTCGTAATTATGACACTCCATGGAATTTTGTCATGAAATTTGCTTTCCGGAAGGGCCCCCTAGCAACCTGTAGCCCAGGGGCCCCGGGCCGTCTTACTCCGGGCCTGACTGCATCTCTATCTCTCTTCAACACCTTCACTCTCATCCTGTTGGTCGTTCATTAGCCTCCCGAATAGAAAGAACTGAGGGCTAATTAACAGTAACTCATCCAGTAGATGCAGCTTAACCAGCAGAATGAGACTGCAGGCCTTTGAGTTGTGTGATTAATCTCTGCGCTGCTTGTGCTGGGTAAACAGAGAAGCTGAGCACCAGGAACCAGAATCTTGTTTATTGGAGATGCACTGTGAGATCAGAGAAGAGGAGAGTGAAGAGGAGAGAGATGAGCAAAGTGGTGTACCGTATAAGTGAAGAGATTAACAGAGTGGTGTACTGTAGCGCCTTCATAGCTCTGTCCGTGCTGAGTCCTTTAGTCCAGGCCAGTTCAGTCCAGCTCAGTACATATGCCATGCTAACACACACAGCTCCGGTTCAGCAAAATAATCTTGTTTATTGGAGATAGACAGTGAGAATAGAGAGGAGGAGAGTGAAGAGGAGAGAGATGAACAGAGTGACCAATAGCACCTTCATAGCGCTGTCTGTGCTGCGACCTTTTAGCCCAGCCAGCCTTGGCCAGTCCAGTGTTGCGTTTCTGGAAACATGTTAGCCAGTTAGCAACTTGGGTGCCAATGGGAAATTGCATTGCAACCAACAAAGTATCTGGGTAGATGACGTGACGTGTACATTTTTCTGTCGCAGGCTCTTAAAATTAAGTAAATTCATGCTTTCAAAATTGTCAATGCTTTAAATGATTAAACTAATGTCGTTGTTGTGAAAAAGTAATGTGTAATAAATACAGAGCTTAAATAAGTATACTTAATTTTGAGTCAAATGTCACATTTGTCCTATGGTGTGACTGAGGCAAGCCTGGTTCTCCATATTAAAACATTTTTAAATAAATAATCAAAGCTCAGTCATTTGTCTAAACAACCCTGGCATGTTTTTCAAGGTGTCTATTTTAGCAAGTGGCAATGCTTAATTTTTTCCCTGTTTTTCTGAGACCGTATGGACTTATGAAACTTTGTCGCAGAAAACAATGTCCTGTGGTGTGACATCATATTTTTGGTTAATTCTGTGGATAATTATCTATTGTTGAAGCTCCAGCGGTACATAAATTGTGACTTTAGACCATTAAGAAGCCAATGGCAAGGGTGGATTTTAGGTTTTTCTCTCAGAGTTCTTCAATCAATCAATTATGTTTTGCTACCACAAGATGTATTAGTTTTGTAGTCCTTTGGTGTGACAGCCATACAATACATTTTGACAATAGTGTATATTTTTCATATTTTTTTCTTATGTAGATGTATGAAAATGCATCTTACTAAAGGTGAAATTGTATTTCAGTTGGCAACGACATGGCTTTAAATTAACTCAAAAGCTCAAAAGTCATATGGTGTGATCATAAAATTCCTCTGGTTTGACACTTTGGTGTGTCGCTTCAAAGGACAAACAGGTCACACTAAAGGACTATATCTGAGAAATAGGTTTTAAAACAACTGGTTGTACATTTTTTGTTTATTTTGTTGTTTCACTAGATAAATATTGTATGTTCAAATTACTTATTCCTTTATTGGCCATTGGAATTTATACTTTGATGCATTGTTGATGAATATTTGCTGTTGATTTTAGATACTGTCAAATTATATAAAATGTCATTAATGGTGCTTTGAAACCATAAAATATAACGGTAACAGTGAAGGAAAGATCAGTGAGAGAGTATATAGAGGAGTATAGATGAATAAAGTATGCTGTGGAGAGCTGAATATACAGCATAAATGTGCTGTCCAGCTTGAGATACCAAACAGGCACTGGCCACTACACACTACAGGTTCAATGGTGTGACAGTCATAGCATACCTACAAAAGTGTGATGGTCATGCCAAGGTCACACTTCTTCTTAGTCTTATGAGCTCGGCAGGTTACATTTAATGACCGCATGGCTGTCATTAAGAGTTACGATAGGCTGATAATCGACGATTCAAAGACTTATAAGTGTAAAGTGTAGGTCCATATTGACTACAACATTATATTATGATCAAACGACAGAATAATCATGTTGATATATTTGTTTCTGGCTCAGTTTTGCATTTCTGTCCTTTAGCGTGACATGAATGTCCTACACAGTACATTTTATAGTGTTAAAATAACACTTAAAGAGTTAAAATTAACACTGTTCTAGTGTCTATTTGGTCCTGCTCCAGATCAGTGTTAAACACTGGTGTTAGATTTATAGTGTTAAGCTAACACTATAAAGAGTAAAGCAGTTTCGGGGAGCATACAATGGCGCAGACAAACTCCATCACCTCGAGGAGGCGGGGGCTCTCTGGAGTACTTCTAACTCCACACAATTTAACAACTTCATTTAGCACTGACACTGGAGAGTGTCTCACTCCATTTGGTGTTGGAATTACTCCAATAGTGTTAATAAGCCTTAACACTGCAAAATTAACACTGGCAAATTTACTGTGTACAGTGTGACATGTTTTAAACGCTAAAATATTTGTTTGAGCTGAACCATATGTTTGATAAACACTGAATATTGCATTAGGGAAGAACAAATTATCGTCCCTGAAAAGTTAGTATAAATTCAGACAATTTTGAACATTTAAAAGAAAGATATCCCTGTTTTTCCTCGAAGGTTTCTAATAATCTCACATCTAATGGGGAAAAAAAATACTTAAATGGTAATTTCTCATTAAATTAAGACTTTAAAA
Organism: Engraulis encrasicolus; assembly: GCF_034702125.1. Classification (NCBI taxonomy): domain Eukaryota; kingdom Metazoa; phylum Chordata; class Actinopteri; order Clupeiformes; family Engraulidae; genus Engraulis; species Engraulis encrasicolus. The sequence goes on along the minus strand of NC_085867.1, from coordinate 22,426,958 downwards.
AATTGCAATAAATATGAAGAGTGTAACAATGTTCATAAAACTCCATCAAGCCATTTCTACATTACTTAATATATTTATTTCTTAACGTCACACCAAAGGACATATTTTCAGCAAATTGCTTTATCAACGTAAATAAATAATCAATGAATAGACCAACATTGTGACCACTTGGATTTTTTGAAAGATTAATTGCTGCACTACGTAGACATATACTTTTTTCCCTCATAAACAATGTTTTGTGAAAAAAATGTTTTTTGCTGCCTATCCGTCATCTACCCATCTAACATAGTTTGCAACTATGGTTTCGAGAAATGCACCACAGCACTAGCCAGGCTGCGCCCTCCTAGTGACGCAACACCTTCGGCTACCAGATTTTAAAGTCTATGATAATCAGGCTACCGCAGCACAGTACATGTCCTGCTAACGTACACAGCTCAGGATCTGCTACCTCTGCCCAGCAGCAAGGCTCTGGTGATATCTGTGGAGGGGACAGGGGTCTGGGTTTGGCCGCAGGTTCTCTTTGCCATGATGGCACATGGCCATTTATCATAGAGGAGTCCTTATCTCATCTCTGATGTCTTTTCAAACGAGATGTTATCATGGACAGCCTAATCTGGTGGAATTCAGCGCCCTTGGGAGTAGGAAAGATGTCGTACCCCCATGTTTCACTGTTCAAACAGTGGGGGGAAAGATTGTGTGTGTGTGCGTATGCAGGGAAGCTGACAGGGGGGACAAAGGGGTCACTTGTCCCGTGCCCAAGGAGAGAGGGGGCCCGTAATTGGATGCTTATTACATTGTGTATATCGGGTTTGGGGCACTTTCAGATGTCTTTCTCCCATGCCAAGCCAAAGCTGTCAGCAGCTGTGTGAGTGTGCGTGTGTGTGTGTGTGTGTGTGTGTGTGTGTGTGTGTGTGTGTGTGTGTGTGTGTGTGTGTGTGTGTGTGTGTGTGTGTGTGTGTGTGTGTGTGTGTGTGTGCGTGCGTGCGTGCGTGCGTGCGTACGTGCGTGCATTGAGGAGAACAGTATTATGCTCTGAGGTGAGCAAAGCAAGATGTTTAGATATAGGAGAGAAGCGGGGGGTGGGATGGGAGATGGGGTGCGTGGTGGGAAGAAAGGAGATAAGAAAGTAGAGAAAAGAAAATAAGATACACAGGGCAAGGGACAGAAGCAGAGGAGACAGAGACACAATGGAAAAATACAGACAGTTTCACAAGCAGAACACAGGACTGAAGGAAGTCAGATAGAGACAAGAGAAATTCAAAATGCACTTTTTTTTCAAACGAAAGTTCGGAAGAAGCGTAATGACATTTGGCATGCCTAATTTACCACCTGCATTCTATTTTCCGCTCAACTGTCATTCCTCTGAATTTAGCACTAAAAGATGGGCACGCCTATTTAACCATCTGCATCTCATTTTCCGCTCTGCGGAATTCGGTGGAATTTCAGCGCACTCAAATTTGGAACGCCCCTTAATTAACTATACAGCATTTTATTATCCGCTCACCTGTCTCCAGTCAGAAATTGTCTTTTTAGCACGCACCCACCACCTCCCTGTTCGCCTCCCTTCTGCCGTTGTTCGATCGATTTGTCAGGCGTTTTGCCCTAGCTTCCTTCCAGTCCACCTCGCTCCATCGCTCTCCGAACATCATCCGCCGGGGGGTGTCCGCTCAGAGTTCGCACATATCTACGGGCACAGATACTGCCCGAGCTCTCAGTTGCGCCGTACTCCCGAGCTCGAGAATATTTACTGTATAGACATATCTCAGCCATGGCAGTACTTCAGCACCACGGCCAGCGACATTGTCCAATACGCTGCGTAATGTATCTCAGCCTCTTGAGTGCAGTGGTCCTTGCGGACCCCTTGAAGCACTTTGATGATCGGTCACTGTCCTGCGAGAGCGGCACGAGAAGTTTGTTCTCCTGTGAGAACGAAGATGTATGCATACATGCTTAATCCAAATTTCAAATAGTGAACTAATGAAATAAAGTTCATGCAGTGTATGACATGAGAACAAAACTAGAACTAAAGTAGCACATCAACAGACTTTACAGTGGCGGAGGGAAGGGAAAAGAAATAAAGACATTATGAGGGCACTGTAATAAACAACTGGCCAGATGGAAGACACAAGTTCCCACATGGTACTTAAGGGTGCTGAGGGCACAGGCTGTCTGTCTGTCTAAGATGAGCAATACCTCTAGCATGCTAATGCCGCATGTCGCTAGCAGGCTCTATTTATTCCTATTGATTATTGCCTATGGCTGTCACAAGGCCGCAGCTGGTATGGTTGCCGACTTCCTTAGTCAGACTATGCCTCACAGTCACAGTCTAATTGCCAGTGGCTTTGAGGCGTTTGACATGAAATACATCACGACACTGAGCTCGGTGGTGCCCTCAGTGTGAAACGTGTAGAACAAATTAAACATGAAAGTAACACCGTTTTTTGGGGGTTTTTTTCACCAGGACTTTAATAAGCAGCTGGGTAAGCAGACTCTACTGGCAGCTGTGTGGGTTCAATCATTTACCATGAGTGTGTGAATTCTTGATTTAAGAACACGCACATGCATCCACACACACACACAAACACACAAACACACACACACACACACACACACACACACACACACACACACACACACACACACACACACACACAGATGTGCAGGTGTGTGGTGTGTGGTGTGTGTGTGTGTGTGTGTGTGTGTGTGTGTGTGTGTGTGTGTGTGTGTGTGTGTGTGTGTGTGTGTGTGTGTGTGCGTGCTGGCTGGCAAAGATGGAGTGCAGCTGCAGTGATATGAGGGCTAGTCCACTCATGACTGTCCCCAGCTGCCAGTTCATTGCTGTTATAATATAACTCATTCTGACCATTGCAGTGATGTTAAGGACAGTCCACTCACGACTGACCCCAGCTCAGTGCCATGTTATAATACAGTTGTGCTCATATGTTTACATACCCCAGCAGAATAAACGCTTTCTTCGCGATTTCTCACAAAATATGAAGGATTACACAAAACCTTTTTCACTCATTGCTATTGACTAGCTTAAGATATTTATTAGCAATATTCTGTGTTTACTCTTTCAAAAGCATGATCACAACCCAAACTACCCAAATGACCCTGTTCAAAAGTTTACATACCCTAGTTGCTAATGCTGAATATGGCCCTGTTTAACATCAGGGATCGCTCTAAATTGTTTGTGGTAGTTGTGGATAAGGCTCTTAATGTTCTCAGATGACAGAACAGCACATTCTTCCTGGCAGAATGGTTGTTTCCTATAATATTTTTGGGTGTCTTGCTGGAACCTCACATTTGAGGTTTCCCCTGAATGGCTCAATGATGTTGAGATCAGGAGAGTGAGACGGTCGCTCAAAAACTTCATTTTATTCTTTCTGAAGCTAGTGACGGGTTGATCTGGCTTTCTGTGTTGAAAGATTGTCATGTTGGCATGTCTAAACAATGGACCATGTGCAGTTTCAAGGCTGATGTGTGTCAAGTTTCCTCCAGTATTTTTCACAGGGCAATGTATTCATCATTCTGCGAGTATGGATCAAAAGTATAATGCATTTGTAACTCTAATGTCCCCATGAAATCAGTGGTCCATGACCATGTTTCACAGAAGGGTATGGTGTAACTTTCATCATAGGCTCCATTGACTGTTCTCCAAATGGTACTGTTAATAGTGGCCTAAAAAAGTTCCATATTGATCTCATTTTTTCAAATGACTTTGTCACAGGCATTTTGATGCTTCTCACTGTGCTATTTGGTGTATCATATGCAAAATAACATGTTTGCATTTTTGTGGTAATGGCTTTCACCTGGCAACCCCCAACAGCCCATCTTTCCTCAAGTGCCAACATTTTTTCATGTTGCCCTATATTTCACCTGAAGTTATTTTATGGTTGTCCTATGCCTCCTGAACAATTTTCCTTGCAATGATGATTGCAATCCAATGATTCCCTTCCCCAATGGCTTGATTCCAACCAAACTCCTCATATTGCATTTCTGAATTGAAATTCCAACGGTGCCAACATGAAAATATTTCGACACAGAAAGCCAAATCAACCCGTCATTAGCTTCAGAAAGAATAAAATGAAGGTTTTTGAGCGACCATCTCACTCTCCTGATCTCAACATCATTGAGCCACTCAGGGGAAACCTCAAATGTGAGGTTCCAGCAAGACACCCAAAGATATTATAGGAAACAACCATTCTGCCAGGAAGAATGTGCCGTTTTGTCATCTGAGAACATTAAGAGCCTTATCCACAACTACCACAAACAATTTAGAGCGGTCCCTGATGTTAAACAGGGCCATATTCAGCATCAGAAACTAGGGTATGTAAACTTTTGAACAGGGTCATTTGGGTAGTTTGGGTTGTGATCATGCTTTTGAAAGAGTAAACACAGAATATTGCTAATAAATATCTTAAGCCAGTCACTAGCCATAAGTGAAAAAAAAGGTTTTGTGTAATCCTTCATATTTTGTGAGAAATCGCAGAGAAAGCGTTTATTCTGCTGGGGTATGTAAACATATGAGCACCACTGTATAACTCATCCTCACCACTGCAGAGCTACTGCAGTAATTCCAAGAAAGTCAATATGATTCCTTTCACACTGTTGATATATTCTGTATGGACATTGTGGACATAACACTTTGTCAGAGACCGATGAGTGTGTGGTATAAAAAGGTTATGAGTCTTATTTTATTAGTGGCCACAGTGCTTGTGATGGTGTCAAAGTAGGATCCACAATAATGGCACTTTAAAGTTATCATTGGGTGTGCAGTATCTCAGTAGGCTGGTAAGACTCAAGATTCAAGAGTTTGTCAAAAGGCAACGAAATTGTGTTTGGGGTACAATACTTAGTAGCAACAGCAGGTTTTCAAGTAAAGTGAATAAGAGGCTCAGCATTTCCTTCCAATCTCTCTATTGTGCTACTCGACAGAAATAAAGTCAAGATGCTAAAAACTGTAACAGATTCCCTGTTGTGCTGTCATCTGTGCTGCATCATCACAATTGAAAAAACTTTAGACACTCATCCGTCCTCATTTCGTGTGATTTTGCGTGCTGTTCTGTACTGTGCTTTTGTGTGCTCTTCTTCACTCAGCTACTGCTGCACCACCATCTGTGCCTCTGCTCATGAAGCTGTCAAAAATATGTCTTTGCTGCATCTTCGCTTTTGGATTTTTTCTGCCAATAATGTTCTATTAAACAATTACACGCAATATTTAATGTCGCTGAGATTAATTGATTACTAATTATCTCTATGACCATCTCATTAACCACCTCAGTAATTATATTATTATTCTTTTGATTGATCAGTTTAATTCAAAATTAGACTGACCTGCCTCATATACTGGAAGACCTCAGAGAGAGAGAGAGAGAGAGAGAGAGAGAGAGAGAGAGAGAGAGAGAGAGAGGGAGAGAGAGACTCCTGGTAACATCTGATACAGCTACTGTAGTTTTCAAGTGTGGGAATCAATAAAATGTGAGCCGCTCGCAACAGCAGGGGCATCAGAGTTTAGTTTAAAAATACCAATACGTCATCTAGCACAAAATAACCACTGTACAGTACAGTATGTCGATATAAACCCTCTGTTCCTTGAGGTTTCTTCCAGGATTCAGTTGGGGTATACAGTATGAGGTCATTTGAGGTGATGTTCATGCTCAATTTCACCAATTTAAAGGGACAATTTGATTTTCACATATTTGCAGTATTTCCAAGCATTATTCATGAATTTGTACATCATTGTTGTCTATGTGTTTGCATTGCCTAGTTAAACGGTATAGCCAAATTAAGCGTAGCAGTGCAAGTCTATGGGGGCAAACAAAACATCCTCAAATGTACTTATAAACTACTTTTAAAAAATAATTTAAATTCACTAGGGGGGCGCTGTGGCGCAACGCGCTAAGCCCCCCACATTTGGGCTTGCATGCCCACCCACGGGGACCCCGGTTCGAGTCCGGCCGGGGTCATTTCTCGATCCTCCCCTGTCTCTCTGTCCCATTCGCTTCCTGTCACCATCTTCGACTGTCCTGTCAAATAAAGGCATTAAAGGCCCTTAAAAAATATATGTATATATATATATTAAAAAAATCACCAGAGTACAAAACATATAAACCTATAATATCCAAATTATGCAACTGTATGTGAATGTGCTGCTTGCAATGCTTTAGGCTCATTGTGAGTGCAATGATTTGTAGTGTACCCTCAATAAGACAAGGTTAAAGGAATAGGTCGGTATTTTGCAATTGGGGCCTTAATTCAGGTGTATCTTACACTTTCCTACATACCTGTGGCATTTTTTTTCGATTTGAAGCTTTCTGTGAGATATTAGGTTTTTCGAGTTCCACAGACCGCCATACAACGGGAGTCAACGGGGCACTGACAAAAAACCCGTCGCAGACGCATAATCCATATTTTCTCATAAAATATGACAAACAATGTCCTTAAGTTTAATGCCAACCTTTTAAATGTCATACTTTTCAAACTTTAGGGACACTAGCTAGCACATTGTTTCTCATCTATGTTACTGCAACACACTGATAAATATCTGTGTGTTTTGCAGTAACATAGGTGAGAAACTCTTGCTCCGTTTTCAATTATAGGGCACACAGCACTGCACACAGCAGTTTTCCTCACGACCTTCACACAGTTGGCCCTACTGTAAAACCCAATGCAGCAGGAGTACGCCACTGCCCAGGTGGGTGAAACGTACTTCCTGAATGTTGATTTCATGTGCTCCATTTGTCAGGTCTTGAATGGGCTCCAGTGCTGCGAGTCAGTCCTGTCAGCAGGGCCGGCGCTAGGCATAGACAGACAAGGCGGTCACCTAGAGCACCGAATGTCTTGGGGGCGCCAGGAATACCAAAATCTCCCATAAAATTAGGACAAGCGAAATAAGACATTACACTTGAATGTTCATGGTCACTCAGTATATTTTAGGTAATATATCAGATGCAGATGTGCTCGATCAGGTGTACTATAAGCCCGCACCACGAAGCTATGACAACAACACCTCTCTGCTAAACGACCTGAACAGTTTCTTTGTCCGTTTTGAAGCACAAAATGACACTCATCCACAGAAAACTCCCCCTCCCCCCCATGATCAACCCCTGTACCTGTCCTCTGCCAGTGTGAAGAGGACACTGGCCACCATCAACCCACGCAAAGCAGCTGGCCCAGACAACATACCTGGCCGAGTGTTGAAGGATTGTGCAGAAGAGCTGAAGGATGTCTTCACAGACATCTTTAACATCTCTCTGGAGCAAGCAGTCATCCCATCACTTTTCAAAGCTGCTACCATCATACCTCTGCCGAAGAAATCATCACCATCATGCTTCAATGACTACCGTCCTGTAGCACTGACGCCCATAATCATGAAGTGCTTCGAACGGCTAGTCCTGTCACACATCAAAGCCACCCTACCCCCCACCCTGGACCCCTACCAGTTCGCATACCGAGCCAAGCGATCCACGGAGGATGCAATCTGCTCTGCCCTCCATCCAGCCCTCACCCACTTGGACAATAAAGACTCATATGTGAGAATGCTGTTCATTGACTTCAGTTCAGCATTCAATACCATAATACCACAACAACTCATCAGAAAACTGGACAAACTAGGTTTCAGCACCTCCCTCTGCAACTGGCTGCTGGACTTCCTGATGCAGAGACCACAAGCAGTACGGGTAGGGAATAACACCTCAAGCACCCTGACCCTGAGCACGGGGGCTCCGCAAGGTTGTGTTCTCAGCCCCCTGCTGTTCACGCTGCTGACACATGACTGCACAACGACCCACAGCACTAACCATCTAGTGAAGTTTGCGGATGATACAACACTGGTGGGCCTCATCACTAAGGGTGATGAGACCCACTACAGAGAAGAAGTAGACCTGCTAGCCAGATGGTGCAAAGACAACAACCTCCTGCTGAATGTCAACAAGACCAAGGAGATTGTTGTCAACTTTCAGAGGGTCCAAAAACAACTGCCACCACTGACCATCGACGGTGATGCTGTGGAGAGAGTGAGCAGCACCAAGTTCCTTGGAGTGCACATCAGCGACGACCTCTCTTGGACCACCAACACTACATCACTGGCGAAGAAGGCCCATCAGCGTCTCTACTTCTTGCGCAAACTAAAGAAGGCAAGTGCTACACCCTCCATCATGACAACATTCTACAGAGGAACCATAGAGAGCGTCGTGTCCAGCTGCATCACAGTGTGGGGAGGAAGCTGCACGGAGAAAAACAGGAAGACACTCCAGCGTGTTGTGAACACAGCGAAGAAGATCATTGGAGTACCACTCCCCTCCCTGCAGGACATTTACACCGCACGCCTCACCCGAAAAGCACTGACGATCATCAAAGACACAAGCCACCCTGCACACAAACTGTTCAGCCTCCTGCCCTCTGGAAAGAGGTACAGGCGCCTCCGTTCCCGTACCACCAGGCTTGCAAGCAGCACGATGCATCAAGCAATCAAGATACTGAACACTCAACCCACTCTCCCTTCACTGTCAGCCTCTAGCCAGCCAGGCCACTGACAACGCTCCCCCCCCTCATCCCCACCACCATATCTGCGACTGAACATTCCACCTGCACTACTACATCTGTGACTGAACTTTCAACCTGCACTAACTCAAAACATACACATGCACACATGCACACACACACACACACACGCACGCACGCACACACACACACACACACACACACACACACACACACACACAAGCACACTGCACTTTCTGCACTAAACCCAAACATACACACACTGACACACAACTCATACTCACACACATACACACACACACATACACAGGTACACACACACAGACGCACACCGCACTTTCTACCTGCACTAAACACACACACACACACACACACACACACACACACACACACACACACACACACACACACACACACAAAACACACACACACACACACACACACATATACTGCTGCTGGTGTATTTAATAAAACCTTTTTTAATTATTTATTTTCTTCAAATGCTACTATTACTATGTCAGAACGCTATAAAGGACTTTTAGAAAAAGCACAACAAAATACCTCCTCTTAATGTATGTTCTCTACATGTCTTCTGTTGTCCAGTCTTGCACTTTAAATGTCTGTATGAGCAATGTCTACGTCCATACTGTCTATGTCCATGTATGAGTACTGTCTATGTCTATACTGTCTATGTCCTTACCTAGATTAGTCTATGTCTGCATGGGAGAGCAAGAAACGCAATTTCAAATTCTTTGTATGACCAGTGCATGTAAAGAAATTGACAATAAACTTGACTTGACTTGACTTGACTTGACTTGTACAGTGTTATCTTCATGCACAAAAAAGGATAGAGGGAAAGTTAGTGTTCGCCTAGGGCACCTAATTGACTAGAACCGGCCCTGCCTGTCAGGCTGCATGGCTGATGGATGGAGCTGTCTCAGAACCATCTGGATGAGCCCTGACGGTATATGTGGCATTCAGGAAGCTGCAATCTTTTCATAAGAGAGCAGTATAGTGTTCCAGAATACGTAGACCCTATTTCTCTCACAGTCCAGCCCTGTCTCAGCACCATCTGGATGAGCCAATGCACTCATGTGGCCAATGCACTCATGCATTGATACAAGACAATACCAGCTCACTTGCTACAAGTGTCAGTAAGAGCTAAGGTTTCACAAAGTTGCAGTTGCTCCCCTACCTTGTTCTAACAGGTGACTTCTTCTTTGCAGATCACAGCTGACTGTCTGTCTTGGTTGGTTATTATGATGAGGTGATTCATCAGCTGGCTGCATCAAGTTTGTGATAAAAGGCAAGTTTTACCTGACAAGTCTGCCAAAAACTATACAGAAAAGTAGACAGCAAAAGGTCCCTATCCCCCCACTTTATAATGTACTTGCAGGATATCACAGGATGTCCTCAAAGGTCTGAGAGCTTTAAGGCCTGTTGTGTCACTGTCACCTGCGGCTTTTATTTGTTTTTCTGTCTCCAAAGTCTGCATGTGCCCCCTCTCTAAGTCCCCTCTGCTTGGCGTTCCTTTCAGCAGAAATTACATGGGGTGCTCTGCTCTCCTTTTCACAAGTATATTATAAAAATGAAAGAGAAGAAATTAAAGTACTAACGTCAGTTCTGGCCAGGCCATGGTAGTCAAGAAGCTTGCCGCCCTCCCCTTCATCTAATTCCTAATTGATCCAGGTGCATTCCCTCAGCTGATAATCTTTCTTCCCTAGCGATTGGCCACACGGCTTCGGCACGCCTTTTAAATTCTATCCACTTCCTCTCAACTGTATGCTGCTCGGTTTTTGCTGGAGTTGGTGTTGCTGGTCGCTTGTTTTCTTATGCCTAGTTCTGAACACGTTGTTTAGCATTCTCTTTGTCGATATTGTTTCATCTCTGGTAGGCTGCACATTTTTCTTTGAGTTGCCTCGTTAGTTCTGCCTCTGTTCCGATAGGGAGTCCATGATTTCAAAAGTTACGCACCTCAATTTGGACAGTTGATTGTTTTCTCCGTGCGGTGCCGTCCTCTAGGGCGTTAAAACAGATTTTTGTGATGCCTACCCCAGTTTATTTATTTTGCTGACTGTAGGCCTACAATTTCCCATGCTCTGAGCTTTCGCTGATTTTAACATTACAAACTGCTTCATCACATTCTGCACCTGCGCGTTTGGTGAACGCGCTCTTTCTTTGTTTCCCCCCTCGGCAGTGATAGGCCTAAATACATTCGATCTGTTTACAGCTGCAACTGGTGATGGATGTTTGGCCAATGCCATGTTCTGTGCTTTGTCTGCATGCGGCTGCATGTCAACGCTTTCAATGTGTTGCAGAAGTTAATAGGCCCTATAAGTGGCTTAGGCTATGCCTGTAATTTACATTGTCTCGGGCTTCCCATCCGATCACTTTAAATGCCTCGCACGCCGTTTTTGAATCGCTTTGGTTTCTTGTCATTGTCCACCCTGATGGTAAACAGGATTTTGGCTTGCTGCTTTTTCACCACGCATGTTTCAGTTGCTTACAATATGAATTCGGAATTCTCTGCGGAGGTGAATATTTGATGGTTAACTTGTTGCATTTGCCGTCTGCTGGCGTTTGATATAGGTGCTTAATTGACCTTTGCCATGGGATGATAAATCCATCTTCAATTAACATTCACGTGAAAGTTGTCGCATGGAGTACTGTAGTCTATTTTGCGCTTTGAGTCGCATGGCGGTATAGTGTAGCCTATAGAAATCTGGCGACCCTGTGCGTTAAATTTGTGCTTCGTGCTCTGAAACGGTTGGATTGAATAGCCTATGCTTCCTTTGTCACAATAGTTAGGTAAGGGAGACGTCATGCGATGTGATTTTTTTTTAAATTACAGTAATATGTTTGTTCCACCGTCCTCGCCGGTCACCTGTCACTTTGTAACAAAACCACAGCTGTTTCTAATCGGGCGTGGCTTGAATTGATTGTTGCTGGAAACCGTGCTTTCGGGACCTGTGGTTATTTATTTATTTATTTTTGCATTCTTTTTATTCCGTGACTCTAGCTGTTTATATGCTGGTGACTGCTGCTTATCCGTCTTGTTTTTGGCATTCCTGGTGTTCAACGCATTCCCCTTGCACCCCCTGTGACCATTTGCAGTGTGCTAGCTCTAGGCCTATAGTCTAGATTGATGTGCTCTTTGTATCTACTGCTTCCTGGCTATTCATCTGTTAGTTTTTGGGGAGTTGCAATTAGCATAGTTCTGAGTTGTCTGCAATGTTTGGGATGTTGTCTCTGCTGCTTTATAGTAGGCCTACTGGCCTGTTTGGCCAAGTTTTGCTAGCTCTGTATCCTAGACTAGGATATAATGTTCTAGTGAACCATTGCTTCCTGGCTGCTAGTCTAAGTGCTTGCAGTGTGTATAGTCATAGTCCTGGCTGGGCTGTGTAGGTATTCTGGCTGTAGTGTGGTCGCTGTTTCACTCACTGCTGGTGCCCTGTTTGTGCTGGTATGTAGTCAGTCCTGCTGTTTTGGCCAATGTAGTGTAAGTATTTTGTCTGGAGCCCGTCATCACTACTAGCAGAGATGCATTGTCTTTATGTTACTGGCTGATGTAGGCTGTGCTGGCATGGCTATATTGCTCATCTGTTAAAGCCTGGTTATATGCCTAACCGTGACCTTGCATGGCTGTGTATCTTTCTGCTAGCTCGGTTTGGTTGTGCAGTAGTGCTTGTGCTGCCTGTATGGCATTATTAGCTCTTCCCCTCATTCCGGTCACTTTGGTTAAACTATCTGCATCGTCAATATCAACTGTAGGCGATTATGTTATGTTGGGTAGTGGTGTGCATGTTGGGTCTTATTTAGCACGTTTAGGCCTCGTCATGCTCATGGAGCCATGTCGTGGCCTCTGCTGGGGGAGGCTGCATCAGTGGTCATGTTGGCCTTTAGTGTAGATCATGTTGCTGTAGTGTAGTGTAGAATGTTGCCGTGTCTGGATAATTTTGCTGATTTCGTCTGCTTTTGCTGCCAACTGCATAGTATACATAGGCCTTTGCTAATGCTGTTAGCTTCTGTGGTCTGTTTCCCTGTGTAGTCGTGGTGGCACTGTTAGCTCATAGTCTGAATTGGCTCTGCTCGGCAAGTGTACTCAAGTGTTGCTCATGTTTTGTTAATGGTCGCCTGTGTCTCTTCGTAGGATGGTAATCGTGCTGTCTGGCTAATGTTCGCCCTGTGAGCATGTCGACTCTGTTGTTCATGGTAGCATTGATTGCCCTGAGTAGTCCATGTGCTGCAATTGCTATTGGCTCATACTCTGTCTAACTACAGCTGGCTCACATATAGTTTAACTGCATTGGGTCCTGCACCTGCCTCCAGTCATATTATATGCTGTCAGATCTGATGGATTGTATTGTGCAGCTACCGTAACTGCAGTGGGCTCACTTGGTTTAGTCTAGCGGCTGCTTCATTGGTCGGTTTAGTGTCTAGCCAGCGGCTGCCTGCTCATATTGTTTCAATGTAGCTTCTGCTGACTGTCGCCATCTCTGGTCTCCTTGCTGCTCTCGGATTTACCTACAACTGTATCTGTCCATCATGCTAGCTATTGGTTGCCATCATGGAGGCCCAGCTTATTGTGTGCTGTCATGTGGTCCTTGTCAACCTGCTGTTTTTTCCGGATCCTAGAGTAGCACTGATCCTGTGTGGGTGTTCAGGCCATGTTAGCAGTGTTCTCTATGTTGACGCGTCTAGATGATGTAGTGATTTCGCTGTCACCTTGTGCTGCCAATTGCATATTCTATAGTCCTTGTCAATCAGCTGCCGTTCTGGGCTCTGGAGTAGAGCGGCACTGATCCTAAAGAATCAGCCCATTTGCTGCTGCCCGTCCGCCTAGTCAAATTTTATGCTGCCTGTACGCCTAGTCTATTTGATGCTGCCCGCTACCAGAGACAGCCTGCGTAAGAGACGGAGCACTCAAAAAGCCTTCCATAGGAACGAACGAGAGCATTTGGCTACGCAAACATAGCGCTGGCCGGCGTCCCTCCCACCTGTCCGGTAACGAGAGCCAATTGCTTGCTGAGCTTATCCAATCATCTTGCCTAGTCCATTTTGCCGCTGCCCGTCCACCTAGCCCATTCACTTTATTTATTTATTTGCCTAGTCCTTTTTTGCTGCTGCCTGTCCACCTGCCCATTTTGCTGCTGCCCGCTACCTAGCCCATTTGGCTGCTGCCTGCCCGCCCAACCCATTTCTGCTGATGCCCACCTTGCCCATTTATTTATTAAGCCATCCTAGCCTTAGTGCCTCCAGTCTGTGTACTTTATCCTAATGACTCCCAGCCAAGTCTATTTAACCACTGTTGACGCTCTATTTCTCTATGTGCATCTGACTGTCCAACAGCTGGCCTTGTCTTTAATCCTACCTAAAGTCTATTTTACAGCTGGTGATGAGGATGCTGCCAACCCCAAATTGTTAACTGCGGCCAACTTATTGGTCATCTAGTTACATTTTATCCTTTTGGCTGGGGTCGTTCATTTCACCTGATTTCTACTGGCCTATTTAACTATCTACCGGCCTATCTAGTTTTCTCTTTCTTTACTGCTGGGCAAGTTTGTATTTTTGCTGCTGCCTGGCTATGCCCTATTGCTGCTGCTGTGCTCCTAATATAACTGCTGCTAAACAAAACTTCTGCTAGTCTAGTCTGGTTAATAGAAATCTGCCTATTCCAGTTAACTTGACGATTTATGCCACATTTAGCCAATGACAGGCCCAGACTTCTTGATTATACTTACTACTGGCATAGTCAATATGACTGCTCCTCTGATCACATGCATGATTTACTCTGGACTAGTGCATGATGTTTTTTTGGGGGGGATATCTAAATTCGACTGCTCAACCAATCCTCTCATTTTAACTGACCTTGAGAGGATTACCAGGTATGGAATTCTGCTGCCTATGCACGCTACCTACGGCCGGACGTGTGCGCCATTCTTAATGCCCAGAAGCCATGTCCCCTGCTGCCCCTGGTGGTAACCAATAAGTGTCAGCATCTATGCGTCGTGCTGCCATCTGCTGCTCCTGCTGCTGCTATGCCCCCCACCCCCCTGCCTTTACCAAATTTAGTTCCAAATTTAGTTTTAGATATTTGGTTTGGGGGGCTTATTTCTATAGCTATGACATCCTCTCATCGTATTCGAGAGAGGATTACCAGGTATAGTCTGTTTGGGGGGGTTATCTCTCGCCCTGTCCTGCTGGGGTGAGAATTCCCTAAACTGCTGCTGCCCCCTGACTAAATGCTTTTCCATGCTGCTCATGGAAATAGGGGGGTTCCTCCGAACAGAGCTATACCGCCAAATGTAATTCATAATTTCAATAAAAGAAATTGCATTTATATTCTTCTCTTGTGTTTCTTGACTGAAATGGTTCTGACAGAAATTAAAGTACTAACGTCAGTTCTGGCCAGGCCATGGTAGTCAAGAAGCTTGCCGCCCTCCCCTTCATCTAATTCCTAATTGATCCAGGTGCATTCCCTCAGCTGATAATCTTTCTTCCCTAGCGATTGGCCACACGGCTTCGGCACGCCTTTTAAATTCTATCCACTTCCTCTCAACTGTATGCTGCTCGGTTTTTGCTACCCACCACCTCCCCTGCTCCACCTTGTCGTGTATGATGTGACATGTTCTCTTGTCACGTCGCTTGGCTCTGTTCATGGGGGGTTATCTCTCGCCCTGTCCTGCTGGGGTGAGAATTCCCTAAACAACTGCTGCCCCTTGACTAAATGCTTTTCCATGCTGCTCATGGAAATAGGGGGGTTCCTCCGAACAGAGCTATACCGCCAAATGTAATTCATAATTTCAATAAAAGAAATTGCATTTATATTCTTCTCTTGTGTTTCTTGACTGAAATGGTTCTGACAGAATTGTTGTGAGGGATGTCTAGGGTTGAATGATTATTGTCGCTGGGTTCACTTTGTGTGTACCGCCAAACCCCCTGAGGAAAAAAGAAGTAATTGGGTATGCTTGAATTGCTCCTCACACAATTGAGACATGCAGGGTGCCAGACCTTAGAGCTTTGGGATGTGAGAAACCTGTATGCTATTTTACATTCTCTCTTCTCTCGCTCGCTCGCTGTGACAAACACCACAGACACATACTGCCCTCTGTCTCTGTCCGTCTGTCTGTCTCTCCCACACGTATACACACATATACACACTTTCCGTCAGCTCACAGAACAAACTGAGATGAGTTTATGCATCTGCCTTGATATGAAGTCCTGCTTGGAAACAAGACCATAGTGGTAAATTACACTGATGGTGAACTCCATAGATAGACCATAATGGTCAATTTCACTGATGGGTCTGGATTACAGTGTCATTGGCAATGCAGAATATACTGCGGAGTATAAGCAAGCAACAGCCTTCCAAAAGACATTACTGAATATACTGCTGCTTTAAGCAAGCAACAGCCTTCCAAAAGACATAACTGATATGAGACTCCAATTAATATATTTGTTATGGAGGTTTTCAGCAGAGTAATCTGAGAATAACTGCTGCTATAAGCAAATATTCTACAAAGTCGTTACTGATATGAGACCAATAGACTTGTGCAGCTTTTCCTCAGCAACATTGTGAGCTCTCACCAGATAAAAAAATATTATGATTATATAACATTATGGAAATGATGTTCACATTTTAAGTCTCAGCAGCAGATAGTGTTCAGATCTTAGGGCCTTATGTATGATACTCTGAGAGCCTGCACATGCCAGGCAGACATATAGAACAGGGATGGGCAATCTGAGGGGCCACATGCGGCCCGGCTCCTCATTCAGTGTGGCCATTAAACACAACATAATTAAAGAAATAAAAAAACAATGACCAGATTTTCCAAAACACTACTGAATTAACCCATTGCAATTACTTTCCAAATCGAACCAAAATATTGTCAGTCAGTCAGTAAGCAACCAGCTGCATCTCGAGCTATGTGAGTTGCAGTCTGATCCCTGGTCATGCATGGCCCTCCGATGGTGGCGATGAAAAAATGTGGCCATCCGTATCATGAAACTTGCCCATCCCTGATGTAGATCATAGTCTGCTACTATGCAAAGTAGATGATGTGAATGCTTATCTTAGGCCCGAATATGTAGCTTGGTAATCCAGCACTTTAGACTGCATGTAGACTCCCAATGCAGTCAGGTGCCACTGGTAAACAGAGAAGAGGTTAAAGGAACCAAACCAATGTCATACTGAAGTGTGCAGAACTAAACTTCAGGTTAGACTTGTTCAGTTAAGCCAGACAACCACTGTTTGAAATGTATATATGAGTTATTGATGAAACCTTTGAGAACAATCTCTGGGTGTAAGCTATTGAATGAAAGATAAAGCTCTCCTGAGTTGTCCTGATCAGAGACTTTCTGGTTAGTTTCTCCTCATCAACAATACATACAATGTTTCAACTTTCACTGTTTTGAGATGTACGGAGTAGGAAGGCCAGTATTTCTTTGTCTTCGTTCTCCTCTTTTCCTGTGGAGTAGTTGTAGGCCTATGTTCAGCTCAGTTGAGAATATTGGCTGTGGACACTGTTGAGTCAACATAGCTAAGGTACCTCTGGATACACATAGCATTAGAGGCTAATACTGCCCTTCCACTGTTGCTAAGGTGACAGTCTGCACAGAGCGAGGCAATATCTGTTCCACAATCCCATGGATGTTGAATAGGCCTACCTCAAAAACCTAATTCAATTGCAGAGACCAAAAAAGTCAACACCAACCAACATCACCAACATGGAGATTTGAAACATGTTGAAGTGGAACCGCTCATATCTACTGTAGCTGTAGGTGATCTATTAGAATGAAGGGCAGTATTTTGAGACATATAAGCATTGTCAAAGTGTCTTATATTCCAAAACAGCACACATTCCATCTGCCATGTGACGTGACGTGAATATTCATCCTCTGCTGACAAGACGCTGTCAGTGTTAAGACAGATATGCCTCTTTTCCACTGCCGGTTTTCTGGTATACCTGTAGGCCTACAGCTCGACACAGCACGACTCGGCTGCAACTTTTTGATTTTTGAATAGACACAACACAGCTACATCGCGAAGCAAAAAGTGGCGGCCGAGTCGTGCAGAAAACCGGCAGTGGAAAAGAAGCAATAGAATACCAGTGATAAATGGAGGCAAAGACAGTGATAAGATGCACAAACAAATATACACTGTCCAACTAGACCAGGCAAACAAAGCAAATAAAAACAAAAATCACAATATGCAAAGCCCTTCTACAAACATCACTTTATCTTTTTTTGTACAAAAATATCTCATCTCTGAAAAGACAGCTCAGAGTTTTACATTTTGCAACTGCCATATAACATTTCACTTTTTAAATATATCTCTGTGTACATACTATATTTTTAAAGTATAAGTAAATATTTCTCATCAATTATGACAAAAAACTGCAGTTGTGATATGTGTGCATTATCAACAATTCCAGAGTCTGACTGGCGATGTTCAGTCTGTGTCATCTGTGTTGGCCACATCTTCCAGTCTGAGATGTTAGTAAGTAAAGGCGGAGACCCCAGATTACTGAACGCTGTCTCGCAGGGTGAACTGAGGGAGAAGTGGGGCCCGGGCACTTTTGGCTTAAATAGGCCCCTCATAATTAGTGCCGCAGAACTGACTCACAGGTGGGCCCTGCAGTCTTGTGGACTCCTATTTTCAGAAATGTAAAAAAAAAAAACATTTTTGAAAATAGGGGCCCACAAGGGTGCGGGGCCCACCAGGAGATGCCCGCTATGCCAGATGGCCAGTCCAGCCCTGCTGTCTCGGAAAGCAGGAGGACATGATCAAACACAACAGAGAGAAATAAAAAATAACGGTGTCTGTGTCTGTGTCTGTGTCTGTGACAATCATAGGCATTGTGAGACTCAGATCATGCAAGACGATACTCCAGACTGCTTTCTTACAAAAATACTGATGTTGGCTTTCTGTATTCTCTGGGAATCATGTTATACGGTTTGATCAAATGAGCAGCAAGAATGAAAGGCAGGCTAAATAAAAAGACAAATAAGTAGAAAGACATATTGTATTCTTAAAGGGATATGCTTGCTGCAGGGCACGCGTGAGTGGGCACATTTTGTGCACGAACGCATTGCCATGCGGATTTTATGTCAATTTTGCACATATGGTAGGCCTACGCATACCTTTTGGTAGGCCTCACACATGGTGGGCCCACGCAGACGTTTGCATATGGTGCAATATTGACAAAACCAGGACAGATCATTTTTCTGAACTTTTTGAGTTTGCAGTGTCAAATAAATGAGAGAAAGCATTAATGAGAGCCCACTTGGCTATCTGCCCTAGATGATACCTCCTGTATCTTGCAAAGTACTCCTGTTGTCCTGAAGCAAGTATGTGCACTCGGTCCCATTGCATGCACAATTTAAGGCACACAGCAAGCATATCCCCAGCATAGTGAATTGGAACAATGAGAGCCAGGTCATGTGACAAGAAACAACCCATCATGCCACACTCCCCGAACTTTGTTTTGGTCTACCTTAAAATTATTATTATTACTATTATTATTATTATTATTATTATTATTATTATTATTATTATTATTACTGTTATTGTTGTTGTCGTTGTTCTTGTCATTCATTGCCGTATGTTAAAATGAAATAAAGTATTTTGGGAGTTAATACACAGTGTGCAGACCGCTTCATCACACTGTCAATTTTAAGTTCATTGTTATGATGGTATATAAATGACAAAGTGTTCCAGAACATCTGTGCGCACTACGAAGCAGTGTGTTATTTATTTAGTAGTTTATTTCCAGAATGTGTGGTGCCCGTTAATTTAATGCCTTTAAAGGAGTCATCCGGTGTGAAATGACTTGCGTTGTGTTAAAACGTGATGCTGAGCCCTAACTTTTGACACATACCTCGCCTCCATAGGTCCCCTACATTCCTAAGTCCGAGCACTAAATAAATTCCAAGAGCTAGGTGAAATTTAGCTTCTGCTGTGATGGACCGGCACCTGTTTAGCCGTCGTTATGAATCTCTACTTTCCACCCATTTACGAGGCTCAAAGTTGCTAAATACTTCATTCCGCAGAGTCGCGGGGTTGTTGACATGTAAAACGAGGCATAGAGAACTTTGCTAGTGCACAGTTAGTTTACAAACAGGGCCTGGCTACAGCCTGCACCACAGAGGGTCTAGAGTTAGAGTAAGCCATTTCGCACCGGATGACTCCTTTAATCTTTTTCATGAATATTTACCACTATCCATTTGTAAGGATTCATTATTGCTTGGATATTGACACACTTCACACATGAATTTCTCATCTCCATTTTGAATTACAAATAATTCACATCTTTGGATGCAAAAACTGGTCAAACCAGAAAAATCAGACTGGACCTTTCAAATAAATGTGAAGAGCATAATGATAATAATAAAATAATAATAATAATAATAATAATAATAATAATAATATATAATATTATACATTTTATTATTATTATTATTGTTATTATTATTATGATTATTATTATTATTATTATTATAAATAATGATAATATACTATTGTAATATTGTACTATTCAAGTTTTAACACAAGAAACAATAACAACAACAGCAAAAAAAACAAGCAAAAAGAGTGCAGTGGAGTGCAGTGTTGTCCTGAGCCCTTGTCTGCAGCTTTTCAGTCTGCAGTGTAGAGGTGTGAGGAGTCCAGCTCCCTCCCCTCTCCTGTAGAGAGATGTGAAGAGTCCATCCCTCTCCCCTCTCTCCTCTACCCTCTCCTGTCTCCAACCAGGGACCCGGCAAGAGTGAAACCATCTCCGACCTTTCTCCGGGAGAGAATCTGTAAGAATCAAACCATTTCCCCCTTTCTCCAGGAGTGAACCTGTAAGACTCCAGACTTCTCTCCCTGTAAGACTACAGCCTTCTCCCCTTTTACTCCTACAGACACCCTGCAGCGCTGCTTCAGTTCCCAGCCAGCCACACGGACATCCAGCCACCAAAATCTTCCAGGAGGCAAATTTTCCAATCTCTCAAAAAAGCTTCTGGCTTAGTCCAGTCTATGGACTCCAGCCAGTCAGTCAGTCACTCAATCAATCTGTGAGTCTGTGATGTCATAGGGGCCCCGGTGCCACCACAAGGGTCGTCCAGAGAGTCCATAGGGGGGCCAGGGCCCAGAGGAGCGGGGAGAGGGGGAGGCGAACGCCCACCGGGGCTGCGTGGTCCGAGGTGCAGGAGCAGACCTCCAGGCCATTCTCAGCGTGGTCGGCCTGCTGTGAGCCTCGTATCCGCGTGTCTGAGTGGTTGGACTCTGTGGCAGTCGGTGAGTCGGACTGCATCTCACTGCACACCAGCCAGTCCTTGGCGATGGAGCGCGGGTAGCCGGCCTCCACCTCCATGTCACTGCCCTCCACCCGCCAGTACTCCTTGCCCTTGAAGAAGTAGGAGGCACCTGGGGGATGGAGAGGGGCAGAGGGATAGGAAGAGAGAAATGTTAGAAAGACAATAATAAAGATAAAAACAGACACGCACGCACGCACGCACGCACGCACGCACGCACGCACGCACACACACACGCACACACGCACACACGCA
The DNA here is from genome assembly GCF_034702125.1 of Engraulis encrasicolus. NCBI lineage: Eukaryota > Metazoa > Chordata > Actinopteri > Clupeiformes > Engraulidae > Engraulis > Engraulis encrasicolus. Next base: position 22,405,901 of record NC_085867.1, on the reverse strand, counting down.
CACACGCACACACACACACACACACACACACACATGTTGGATGAACACTTCAAAATGTACTGTGTGCTGCGCTGTGCTGCGCTGCGCTGCACTGTGCTGTAGTTTTAGCCTGATAAACCAGCCTAAATGGATTGTCCAGCAGTTGGCGCTGGTTTTCCAGGCTACTGTAGTTTGGGAGTTAATGAGTGTATTGGGCTGCCGTGCTCCCTGGCTGCCTGGCTGCCTGGCTGGCTGCGAGTGAATGTGGAGGCTTTGAAGTGGCTCCATCTCCCAGAGTGCCAGAGTCCAATGCAGCTCATAGCAGGTGTGCAGCCCCAGGGGGAACAGGGGGGACGTGAGGGACATACACTACTACTGCTGTTAGTCTGATACTGCTGTCTCTCTCTCTCTCTCTCTCTCTCTCTCTCTCTCTCTCTCTCTCTCCACATCATCTTTCTCACATGTTCTTTGATCAAGATCAAGAGGAAGCGTCAACATATAAGGAAATACACCCATGCATATATCATGTACACATGCCTGTAACCCTAATATCCTTTGTTGATGTGAATTCAAAGTGCTTTTTAATTGTCTGTATTGAAGAGAACGCTGAAATGGTGGAATGAACTTTTCCTGGTCCTTCCATTTCTCGCCCCTCCAAGAACACATGCACACACATTTGCACACAATACTTCTGGTAGTTAAATAACCTCACTGCTAGGAGGATGTGCTAGCCAAACAAACAGAGACAGAGACAGAAACAGTGAAGTTTGAAAACCAAGACACAAAGGCACACTCTTTACTCACACTCGCTCGCACGCACAAACTCATTCACTCACTCACTCACTCACTCACTCAATCGCTCACTCACTCAATCGCTCTCTCACCCGCTCTTGCACTCACACACTCACACAAACACACATTGTGTAAGTAAACGTGTAAGTAAGTAAAAGTTCTGAAAGAACACTAAGAGTGTTGAGATTCCAGAATGAAAGAGATTGTGTGTGTGTGTGTGTGTACGTGCGTGCGTGCGTGTGTGTGTGCATGGGAGTGTGTGAAACATTTATCCTTGACTATGGTGATAAATGTCCAATACATCAGTATCCACGAATCAACGGTGCCTACACTTAAGCTGGGCTTACACTGTGCGACTTTTGCCCCGATTTGGCACTCGCACGTCTTTTTGAGAGTCGGGCCGATTTCTTGCTGAATCGCAGGTCAATCGTGATTCTCGCATCGTGCAGTGTACATGGGGTAACGACAAGCGATTTTGCCTCACGATTGTGCAATCGCAGGGTCGCAAGAAAATCAAAACGGTTTGAAATTCTGGTCGTGGCTCGTGCGTAAATCGCACAGTTAAAGCAGTGCTACAACCCGATTTGACACTTCACATGCACAAATCAATAGGGCCGTGCGATTCGCTGTTGAGCGCGACCTCATCTCCACCTCAGGTGCGCATGTTCCCTCCTCTGCAGACCGGGGAAACATGCCTGTCGCGTCGTACGGTGGAAACATTTCGCTCGCATCCGACTGTCGGCTCATGTAGTGTGAGGACGTGAGTCGTGAGCTGTGAACTTTTAAACAGTGAAATTCCATCGTGCAGTGTGAGCAGAAGCTTAAGACCCACGAGTGAAAATATCGCACAGTGTATGCCCGGCTTTAGTGCCTACACCAGTACGCCGGTGCCTACACCTAGTGCCTACACCTACAGTACGCCAGTGCCTACACCTACGCCAGTGACAGTGAAAAATATGTAATTTCAGTTATATAATTGAACTTACTTTTCTGTTGTAAGCTTCACAGGTGCCGTATTGAACTTACTCTATGCACATTTTGAAAATAACTAAAAGCAAAAAGTGGTGGCCGTGTCGAGCTGTGGGCCTACCAAAAAAAACGCAGTGGAAAAGAGGCATAAGGGTCAACTCAATTTGGTTCTGTTTACTTTTTTCATTTTATTTTATCTAACCAAAGGGAACATTGTACTGCAGTCAGGTACACAATTTGAAATTGACATAAATAAATGAGAGGGAAATGATACAGCAGGACAATAAAAAACCATGAAACCATGGCAATAATTTCCAAAACTCTATTTTACAACCGAGAGAACATTTTATTACTTTCAGTGAAATGAGTTTCATGAAAAAAATATTTAGAAAGAGAACTATTGAAATGATTCTGGAAACATAACGTGAGGGGTTTGAATCATGTGTGTGTGTCTGCGTGCGTGTGCGTGCGTGCGTGCATGTGCGTGCACTTACCATCTGACCAGTGCATGGCATCGTCTAAGTGCATGGGTATACCCTTCCAGAGGGCACTGTCTTTGGGGTAGCCCTGGTCCATGCGTCTCAGGTGGTCGTCATAGCGCCAGTAGCTGCTGTCCTTGAAGAAGTAGGTCTTGTCATTATGGAGCCACACGAACACGGCATCCACACCCTCCATGGGCAGCCCAAAGTCACTGATGGGCCGCGGGTAGCCCTCCTCCACGTTGTTGTCTTTGAACACCCAGTACTTCGCCCCTGAGAAAGGGAAAGAGACAGAGAGAGGGAGGGAGATGGATATCATGAAGGGCACACAGAGAAAAGGGGATGGAAACAGATTGAGAGTGTGAGGTGGAAAAAGAGAGAGGGGAAGAATTAGTAAGAGCCAGTGTGCCTGTACTGAGACAGATGAGATATTTTGCAGATCTGAGAAAGACAGTTTGAAGGCAGATGCTCAAAATCTGTTTCCATAAATATTTAAAACTTCGCCTGCATTTGTGTCCTTTTACAAACTTCTCACAGGATTTTAAACAGATTCATAGATAGAGTCCTCTACGATTGTAAGTTAGTACAATCTTTTCACCTTTATTTTTTACATGGCAGACTGCAATAGACTTGCCCCCCTGTGTCCATCATCAAACTAACGAGAGACAGAGACTGATAGGTAGACACACAGCTTGCAGATATATGGATGGATATACTCATTTGTCCTTCTGGAAACTTCTTCTTCTTAAGTTACTGCCTAGTTTTTCTGAGTGCTCTCTGAGCCTTCTCTCTTCATCGTTAAGTTGCTGCCAAATGTATCAGAAAGTAGAAAAAAGTAAAAGAGTTAAAAAAACAGTTTCAACACGCAAGGTGATGAAAGGATGAGGAAGTGGAAGTGGTTGGAACTAAGACACTGGGAGATTGAGAACTGAGAGACGTTCTCCTCTGCTGTCATTAAACTTAATGGGATCCTCTCTTAACAATATCCACCCCCCATTTTTCCACTTCCAATTACCAGTAACCCAGCTGCAGGATATTGGGGCAGTTTGTCATCCTGACAGCTTGTATTAATATATAGTAGACTAAAGGGCTCCTGCAGGACCAGGGACCGCTCTGTGGCAACAGACTAGGTGACAGACAGCCACTCCTATACACACCTCAAATATAGAATATGTGGAGAGGTGAGAGAGTTTAAATATGAGCTGCGAGGCCAAATGGAAAGATAGTCTAATGAGGTCCATAGTTGTAAGTGTAGAAGATTGATTTCTTAGCTCCTAAATGACGTGAAATCCAATAGACATTTGAGTGTTCTCAAGACGCTCACTGAATTGGAGGACCTCTAAATGTAGTCCATGAAAGTTGTGACCTATAAGTTTTACAAGTTTTACACATTTGCATTGTGTTTGTGGGCACATTTGAAGAGGACGATCTACATCTACTGTATCTTGTGGTCCCCTCTCCTCAGTGTCAATCAGGTCAAATCAATGTCCACAGTGGTAATAATAGCCTGTTTATTTTTGTTGAGGGGTGTTAAATAGAGCAACAGTTCCCGGCTGTTTGCGTATGTACATATGCCGGTAGGGCCCTCGGTACGCTTGATGCCAGCTTTAAGTTATGCATGCTACCGCGTGTGACAGACTGCACATATACCTTGTTTAGAAGCACAAGCCCAATACGAACAATAGGCAGCGTCATTGAGGGGGCAGAGAGTGATCCAGAAACTGGAAATACAGACCGTAAGGAAAACAAAACAAAAAGAGGGACTCCCTGGACGAGGAGGAGACGATACTACTGCTCCTACATTTGCACGCTCTTTTATCAAAGTGCAATTGTATGATCGTAAAGATGTTTGTAACTTCAGACAAGCTCAATGAGATGAAAAGTTGCCGCCATTGAAAGTTAAAAGTTGGCATCGCCATCGTCGTCAAAAAGTCGCCATCGTCGTTTTTACCTGAAACACTTGCGTGGAACTGTGCAGTCTTTCTTTCGATCGCTTACAGGGATTTTGGCGATATTACACCAAACGGACGTGTCTCGTGCATTATCTAGCACGCACCAAATTGACATGAAATACACACAGCAACGCTATCATGCACGAAATGCGCCCGTACATCCCTAACATCAGACTCTAGGGCCTCTGCACACCGGCTTTGTCAAAGTGCAGAGCACTGCTCCGCAAAAGTTCGATTCCATTGGGCTCACACGTATCCTGCAGCAAACGTATCAACGGCCTGGGGTTTGTGTTGGTGGTGTATGTTTGTGGGCACCTTTGAAGAAGACGATCTTGTGGTCCCCTGGCCTCTCATAGACGGCGTCCACACTGTCCAGGTTGGGGGGAAGACCCCTCCAGAAGCGGTGAATCTGGGCCGGACGCAGTGATACCAGGTGCTTCTCCCGAGTCAAACGCCAAAAATACTTTCCTACAGGGGATTGGATGAGGAGTAACAGTCATCATGTGTCATTAGGTGTGTTTATTTTTGTATGTGTGTATATGTGCAGGTGCTAAATCTAATTTCATCTGGGGCAATATTTTCACATAAATAAAAACTGACCCCAAAGGAAATGCTACCTCTGAACGCTGTCACATTGCATTTGGACATGTGCTTTGTTCAAGATTCTCCAAGTGTGTGAGGGTGTGTATACACTGTAAAAGATTGTTGTGATTTCACATTAGAATTCTACATCAAGAAGATGTATATACCAGTTTACTATTCACTGCTGTAATGTGCAATGCATTGTGGGATATCATATAGAGTACAATTCACAATTGTAAATGTACAGCAACACATAGTACTTTTTACAACATACTGTTGTAAAGATCTGTTTTGTCAGGGCTGCTGTCCTACTGCAAATGTATGCAAAGCCACATGCAGAAATTATGGAGCTCAGGTCACATTCTGATTGGATGCTTTTAAAACATGCATACAGGCCTGATAGAGGTGGAGAGAATTTGAACTGATTGGAACTCTTCAATCGCACACACCTGGTCATGAGCAAGGAGGTAGACATAAGAGGGTTTACAGACATCATTGGAGCGTAGTACAGAATGATAGCAAGGGGAGTCCTATTTTCTTCTTCCATGGTCAAATTGGAAGCATGGTAAAGTGTGGAACAGGTCATAGGATACAATAGTGAATGATTGTCACCTGTCCTTAATTATCCCCCGCAATTAATGCTGACCGACAGCTGCAGTAAATTTTGCCACAAATTGAGCACTGACAACCGGATATCCTCTTTCGACCAAATTTGTGGAGTACAAATTTTGTCCATCATGGTATCGCACACACTGACCATGTGCACCATGTCATTAAGCATAAATGTATTAGTTCTATGGCATTAAAGCAACACCCTCATACTACGAAGCCAATTGGAGCCAATTTGGATTGGAGCATTTATTCCATTTGGGCTAGTGAATCGCATTGAATTACACACACTAGTTCGTAGCAGTGGGCTGCCTGCTGAATGGCGCCCGGGGAGCCTTAGGTGCCTTGCTCAAGGGCACTTCAGCTGCGGTCCGGTCGGGCATTGAACCGGGAACCCTTGGGTTGCCAACCCAGTGCTCTAACCACTGAGCCACGACTGCCCCCAACTACTAAATTGTGGCCAATGCATTTTCCATTGAGTGATACTGCTTATCCAATCTACCTTCTTTGGTCATGGGCCAGCTGATTGTAAATGACGTCCAGGTGCGCTAATTTCAGCTCAGTGCAATTCAAAACGGGCTTCTCTCTGCTAAAAGGGCATGGGAGAGGCCAATGATGGTTTGTCCATTTATACAGACGATGGGCAGGTCATAGAGCATAAACGATGCTCAGGTGTGGCAGCCCCCCTGTGGTTCAATTTGGTGTTTTGATGGCTTCGGCAACAGTATATATCTCAAAATCCCATGAGAAGGAATGGAAGCAGAGGCCCAGGACCATTATTTTCAAAGGCTGTATGTTGTGAAGTTTCCAGTGTTTGCGTTGGAAGAACGCAACAATTAGCTGGCAACTTGTTGCTAGCAATTTGTTGCAATTTTACAACAATTAGCTGGCAACTTTTTATTGCCAGCAATATGCTTTAATTTTACTTCAAGTAGCTGGCAACTTTTCACCAGCAATTTGCTTTAATTTCACAACAATGAGCTGGCAATTTTTTTGCCAGCAAATTTGTTGTAATTTTACAACAATTAGCTGGCAACTTTTTATTGCCAGCAATTTGCTTTAATTTTACTTCAATTAGCTGGCAACTTTTCACCAGCAATTTGCTTTAATTTCACAACAATGAGCTGGCAACTTTTTTTGCCAGCAAATTTGTTGTAATTTTACAACAATTAGCTGGCAACTTTTTATTGCCAGCAATTTGCTTTAATTTTACTTCAATTAGCTGGCAACTTTTCACCAGCAATTTGCTTTAATTTCACAACAATGAGCTGGCAACTTTTTTGCCAGCAAATTTGTTGTAATTTTACAACAATTAGCTGACAACTTTTTATTGCCAGCAATTTGCTTTAATTTTAAAGCAATTAGCTGGCAACTTTTCACCAGCAATTTGCTTTAATTTCACAACAATGAGCTGGCAACTTTTTTGCCAGCAAATTTGTTGTAATTTTACAACAATTAGCTGGTAACTTTTCACCAGCAATTCAACTCAACTTCACCTTACTGGTGCAATGTGCAATTAATGAAGATTGGCCAACATGCTGGCCCACTTGAGCCATGAAACTTCCCACATATTAAAAGGACAGGTGTTTCAGTTATTTTGTCCAACCACTGTGTAGACCATTACACATATATATGGAATGTTTACTTATAAACATGGATCAGAATGAAAACTTTTTGGAACTGAAGTTTTGATATGTGCATTAAACAAGGGCCAAAACCAATCCATTTAAGAATATCCTTATATTTTTTAAACACTATCTTAGAAGGAGCCCAGTCTGTTTTTGAACTGTAGTTCTAGAGCAGGAGCATCAATGATTGGAACATTCTAGGAACTTGATAGCTTTTTGATACAGATCTCTCTTGTTACTCTGTTGTCACACTCTATACCTAACCAATCTGTCAATTAGTGCCTTCCCTACTAACAATTTTTAGTTCTACGAAGGTTCCTGGAACACAAGCCCTTGGTTCCAGTTTAGTTCTGGGTACGACCCCAGAGAGTCATTTTTGGTTATTTTTCCATTCTCAATTGGTTGGCAGGAAAGTTTAATTTTCGTTCCTAGAATGTTACATGTGTAGTTCCCATTCCGTTCCCTTATTGTTCTCTCACCGTCACTTTATTCCTGTTCATGTCATGTTTGTTCCCTTGACGTTCCCATATGGTTCCCTTAACCTTGTTGGTTGCATATTTGGTTCCTTAGACATGTACCTGATGTTCCCCCAACCTTGTTTATTATTGTGAATGTGTTTTGGTCCTGCCCCACTATCTCTCACCATAGTTGAGGTACCCTGATCATGGTACTTAAGCACCTCCCATCCTCCACCATCACTGAAACACCCTGCGCCTGGCATCAGTTTGGCACACTGCTGACTTGAAATGATGATTAAAATTGCTTAAAAATTGTCTGTATTTCATACATCAGCCTATGCCGTACTGTACCACAATGTGAGAGAAATATCAGCTGAGTACATATAAACAATCTAGTGGGGATTAATACCAAAAGTTTTCCTTAATTAAGTTTAAAGATAACCATACCATCTACATCAAGTGCACAATGGCGCAAGCAATGTAACATGTGCTGTTACTGACTAGCTCACAAAACAAGGCACAAGATCCCTACTAACAATTTTTAGTTCTACGAAGGTTCCTGGAACACAAGCCCTTGGTTCCAGTTTAGTTCTGGGTACGTCCCCAGAGAGTCATTTTTGGTTATTTTTCCATTCTCACTTGGTTGGCAGGAAAGTTTAATTTTCGTTCCTAGAATGTTATATGTGTAGTTCCCATTCCGTTCCCTTATTGTTCTCTCACCGTCACTTTATTCCTGTTCATGTCATGTTTGTTCCCTTGCCGTTCCCATATGGTTCCCTTAACCTTGTTGGTTGCATATTTGGTTCCTTAGACATGCTCCTGATGTTCCCCCAACCTTGTTTATTATTGTGAATGTGTTTTGGTCCTGCCCCACTATCTCTCACCATAGTTGAGGTACCCTGATCATGGTACTTAACGACCTCCCATCCTCCACCATCACTGAAACACCCTGCGCCTGGCATCAGTTTGGCACACTGCTGTCTTAGAATGATGATTAAAGTTGCTGAAAACACGTATGATGTCTATATTTCATATATCAGTATATGCCGTTCTGTACCACAATGTGAGAGAAATATCAGCTGAGCATGCATGAACACAATCTAGTGGGGATTAATACCAAATGTTTTCCTTAATGAAGTTTAAAGATAATCATACCATCTACATCAAGTGCACAATGGCGCAAGCAATGTAACATGTGCTGTTACTGACTAGCTCACAAAGCAAGGCACAAGATGTAGCTAACAAATGCCATAAGCCAAAAGCGCTATTAGCTTGCTTGCAAAGCAGTTAAACAAGCGCTATGCTGTGCCATGTTGACCAGCCAGCAGGCAGGCAGGCAGGCAAATAACTAAAGCACTCTGACAGCAGGTTTATATACAGGCTCAAGAGTACCATGTGACCAGATTGATTAGGAGTTTTTCCAGGTGCAAGCAATTGAATCATGATATACCAGCCCTAAGTAATTAGGTTTGGCCAGGCGCTGATGGACAGATTGGTTGTGAAGGGCCTGCTTGTTACCGGCAAAGGTGTAACAAGTTCTCAAGTTATTTCTTTCACTCACCACATCTTTTGTGTGATGTTGTGTGCACAGCCAAACCTTAGATCAACCCAACCAAGTTGAGTTAAATGAATGAAATGGAAGAAAAAAAATAGATTGTGTACATACTTGAGGAAATACTGTTACTAATATGTAGATTGTAGACGTATATGATTTCATCGGGTGGACAGTCATCATTGCTTATGCTCTGAACAACACAGTATAAACAAAGTTGGGGGAACATCAGGAGCACGTCTAGGGAACCAGACGTGACCAGACCTATAATGTAACCATCAAGGTTATGGGAACCATATGGGAACGATGAGGGAACAAACATGAAAAGCAATAAAGGTACGGTGAGAGAACGGCGAGGGAATGGAATGGGAACCACACATATATCGTTCTGGGAACTTAAATTAAACTTTCCTGGCAACCCAGTGACAACCAAAACAGAACCAAAAATTACGTATCCGAAACGTATCCAGAACCGAACCGGAACCAATGGCTGCTTGGTTTTTACTGTAACCAAAGGGAACGTTTCTAAGTGGTAAATTTTGGTTTGGTAATAACCCCAACCTTTAGAGAACCAAAAGTCAAACGTTCTCTTTACGTTCTGTGTTACTAGGGATGTAGCTAACAAATGCCATAAGCCAAAAGCGCTATTAGCTTGCTTGCAAAGCAGTTAAACAAGCGCTATGCTGTGCCATGCTGACCAGCCAGCAGGCAGGCAGGCAGGCAGGCAAATAACTAAAGCACTCTGACAGTCCAGGTTTATATACAGGCTCAAGAGTACCATGTGACCAGATTGATTAGGAGTTTTTCAGGTGCAAGCAATTGAATCATGATATAGGCCTACCAGCCCTAAGTAATTAGGTTTGGCCAGGCTCTGATGGACAGATTGGTTGTGAAGGGCCTGCTTGTTACCGGCAAAGGTGTAACAAGTTCTCAAGTTATTTCTTTCACTCACCATATCTTTTGTGTGATGTTGTGTGCACAGCCAAACCTTAGATCAACCCAACCAAGTTGAGTTAAATGAATGAAATGGAATTTAAAAAATAAAATAGATTGTGTACATGATTAAATCTGGAGGAAATACTGTTACTAATATGTAGACTTATATGATTTAATCGGGTGGACACTCATCATTGCTTATGCTCTGAACAACACAGTATAAACAAAGTTGGGGGAACATCAGGAGCACGTCTAGGGAACCAGACGTGACCAGACCTATAATGTAACCATCAAGGTTATGGGAACCATATGGGAACGATGAGGGAACAAACATGAAAAGCAATAAAGGTACGGTGAGAGAACGGCGAGGGAATGGAATGGGAACCACACATATATCGTTCTGGGAACTTAAATTAAACTTTCCTGGCAACCCAGTGAGAACCAAAATAGAACCAAATATTACGTATCCGAAACGTATCCAGAACCGAACCGGAACCAATGCCTGCTTGGTTTTTACTGTAACCAAAGGGAACGTTTCTAAGTGGTAAATTTTGGTTTGGTAATAACCCCAACCTTTAGAGAACCAAAAGTCAAACGTTCTCTTTACGTTCTGTGTTACTAGGGTTGCCTCACTTTATTACTAATCACTTTCATGCCGTGATTCAGTGATTGCCAGCACCTGCCCAATGCCTGATTACTCTGGTCACATGGTTCACTTGCCCCACTATATAAACCTGGACTGTCACACTGCTTTGGTTGCTTGTCTGAATGGCACAGCTTAGCGCCTGACTCACTGGCGCTCACTGGTAATGGCAATCAATTGATTAGCCGACTAGATGAGTGGTTGGTTTGTTGACAAGGTGGCTGACAGCATAGTGCCAGTTGACCAGCTAGCTGCCTGGCAGGTTGACTGACAGCCTGTTCGCCTGGTCAGTTGACTGGCTTGCTGCCTTGCTTGTTGACTGGCTGGTTGACTGGCCGGCTGCCTGTCCGGTTGACTGGCTGCCTGGCTGGTTTAGCCAGGCAGCCAGTCAACCAGCCAGTGAATCGGACAGGCAGCTGGCCAGTCAACCAGCCAGTCTGTCAAGGCCAGTTGGTTACCTGGCCGGTTGGCTGCCTGACAGGTTAACTGGTTGGGTTGTTTCATCTTTTGAGAGCCATCTTGTAGCATAGCATGTTTTATGGTGTTTATTGCATAATATTAAATTTAGACCACTTGATTGGTTTGACAAATGCATTTCCATACAGTCCTTATTGTGATTGTTTTTGAATTCCCCTTTGAGATGACTTGATAAATGAAAGTCCTCTTGAGGAAACTATCACTGTCACTGTGACAACACTATGCTGAGTGATTTATTATTTGTGCCTCACCCATGCTAAGCTGAACTTGTAGAAATATATGCTTAGAGCAGAGTGGCATTATGGTACCATGCTATCTCAGTCATGGTGGAGGATGGGGACGATACCATGTTGAAGGCATCTCAGACATGGAGGCGGGCAGCGGGGGTGGAGGCGGGAGGAGGCAGGCGGATGAGGGGGCAGGACATGTGCCATGGTCAGAGTAGTTTTGAAAACGGAACAGTGTTGTAATTTTAAACGACTTGCTGGCAACTGTTTTTTTCTGCAATTAGTTGTAAATTTAAAACAATTTGCTGGCAATTATTCCCCATCAATTAGCTGTAAATTTCAGTTTGAAATCTTTTACAGTGTATGTGCAGGCATGCACTTATGTGGAGGTTGTCAGAGTACACACTTTTTGGGGGGGGGGGGGGGGGGGGGGGGGGGGGGGGGGGTGGATGGCCCGGGCACTTTTGGCCCAAAGGGACCCATCATAATTAGCGACGCAGAATTGACCGCACCCTCGTGGGCCCCCATTTTCAGAAATTAATTCTCATGAAATAATGTGATATTAAATAATAATAATTGAATAATATTTTACATTTAATAATAAATTAAAATAAAATACTTTCCTTATTATATATATATATATATATATATTTACATTTCTGAAAATAGCGGCCACGAGGGAGCGCCCGGGCTCACCGTGAAATGCCCGCAATGCCAGATGGCCAGTCCAGTCCTGACTGTAGCAACTGAACCACTGAAGCCAGGATGGTCTACGGCTGTGCTAGACATCTCCCCCATCTCATGTGAGGCATGTGGCAAGAGATCAGGCAGCGAGGTGAGCTGTCCTGGGCTCTTTAGGGACAGGACTGTAGCAACTGAAGCATTGAAGCCAGGATGGTCTCCGGCTGCTGGACTGCTGCTGCTGCTGCTGCTCCAAGATGTACTGATTGATGATCCTCATCCATCCCTTCTCTTCACCCCCCACCCCCCATCTCTCCCTTACTCTCCTCTACTTTCTTCTTCCAATTCATCTCCTCCCATCTCTGTTGCCCCCCTCTCCATTCCTCTCCTTCCTATCTCTCATCTGCACCTCCCTCTCTTCTCTCCTCTTCCAATTTTCACTCTCCTCCTCTCCTCTCAAGTTCACTCTGCTCCCCTTTGCTCCTCTGTGCTCTCTGGTCGGTTACCTTTGAAAAAGAAGGCCTCTCCTCGAATCTGGGCCACAGCATCAAAGTGAGTGGTGCAGCGGTTGGGCGTGTCACCGGCTGGCCTGGAAGGGAGAAGGAGAGAGGTGCCAATGAGTCTTTGAAGACCAGACAGAGAGAGAGAGAGAGAGAAGAAAATAACGCTTTTTACTGGTGTTGTGACAGGCTTAAAGTTTTAAGTGTTTGTTTAAAATCACATTTGAGCATTTGTTTCTCAATTTGGTTTACACATTTAAGTAATTCTGCTGATATTGTCTTCAGTATGACTGGCATGTTTTACATTTAAAGTGACAGGGACAACACACTGAGCACTGATTAAAATGTTCAATTGCTTCTGTCGCCTATCCCATTTTACACATACCCTGCCCCCTTGCCAACCAATGTGTGTGTGTGTGTGTGTGTGTGTGTGTGTGTGTGTGTGTGTGTGTGTGTGTGTGTGTGTGTGTGTCTGTGTGTGTGTGTGTCTGTGTGTCTGTGTGTCTGTGTGTGTGTACAGATCTGCTACACACAATAGACAAGTCACAAGTCTCTCTCTGTCACTCTCTCTCTCTCTCTCTCTCTACCAAATTGCCCTAACATGGCATTGTGATGTGAGGTGATGTGCACTAATCTCAACTCACCGGCTTACCAAGGGAGGGAGTGAGATAGACGAGCCAAGGTAGTTGTGCGTGCAGTTAAGTATGATTCTGATTACACAGACACTAACCCTGGGGAGAGGCTGTAGGAGCCTGGCGTGCTGCGATTTTTAATGGCACAGCAATTACCCCCACAGTGGCTCCTTTTGTGAGTGGCAAACGGGGTCTCGCTCCTGATTAACAAAGACCTCCATTCAGGTTATTAATGCAGACAGTGAGTTCGTCTGGCTGTAATAACACTCGAGGAGTGCAGTAGTGTATTTGGGATCCTTCTCACTAAATCCACCCTCTGTCTCTATCCATCACTACTGGAATTGAGGGGGGGGGGGCAGAGACAGAGAGAGAAAAAGAGGAAGATAAAGGAGAGAGAGAGAATAAGTGGTAGAGAAGTGTTAGGATGTGAAGTGATGTGTGTATGTGTGTGTGTGCGTGCGTGCGTCTGCAGAGGTTCGCACTTACGGAACACTGGATCTGTTCTCGGGTAGGTCCAGAAGAACCGGGGGTTCGATAGATGGTTCATCAGATGACACTGACACAGAGTCTCGCACCCCTGCCACACAAACATACAGTGGAGACTGAGATATATTGAGAATGAGATGTACCGTCATCCCTGCCAGACAAAGAGAAAGGAAAGATATGTTGAGACATGTACTGTACCGTCATTAAAATGATTGTACCTCTGCTACACAGACAGAAGGAAAGACACACACACACACACACACACACACACACACACACACACACACACACACACACACACACACACACACACACACACACACACACACACACACACACACACACACACACACACACACACACACACACACACACACACTCTGTATCCATCTCTGTCTCTCTCTCACTCTGTTGTACTACATACTCACGCTGACGTTTCCTTCATACCTACACATATTCGTCCTGCATTGATAAAAGCCAATGCTATTGGTATGAGTAGGGAAGGCGACAGGGGGGGACAAAGGGGTGTCTTATCGCGGGCCCAGGGACTGTGGATCCTCATTACATTGTATGTATTGGATTTAGGGCCCTTTCAGATATATTTGTCCCGGGCCCAGCCAAAGCTGTCAGTGTTGGGCCCTGGGTATGAGCCCACAGACACTGTGCCTTCCCAAGCAGAGCAGAGCTTCACAAAGTCACAAGGCACACACACACACACACACACACACACACACACACAAACACACTCTCTCATGGGATGGGCCTGTTTGCTTTCTCTCTCTCTCTCTCTCTCTCTCTCTCTCTCTCTCTCTCTCTCTCTCTCTCTCTCTCTCTCTCTCTCTCTCTCTCTCTCTCTCTCTCTCTCTCTCTCTCTCTCTCTCTCTCTCTCACACACACACACACACACACTTCTTTCCCAAGAAGAGAGGGGTGTAGAGCTTCACAAAGTCACAAGGCCGATTGACTCAGCAGAACGGAAACAAAGGAGAAACCGTTCCAACAAGTCTCCCTTCACCCAGCCATTAAAACCTTCAGATGACACACAAAACTGCTCTATTCACCTCCCGAGGACAGGAGCAGCTTACGTAAGCCTTCCAGTAGATCACAAACACAAACACTGTGTCAATGAGATATCACACCTGCGTCCTCCTTTTACTTCAGACAAAAGGCAGAAGAGGACAGCACACTAACCACCAAGGTAATAAAAAAGTAGTTGGTTTCTGCAAGCAGACAGACTGTGTTTGTGACTGTGTGTGTGTGTGAGAGAAGTGTTTGAAGTGAAGTGCACGCAGACACGCAGGCACGCACGCACACAGGCACTCTCTCTGTCTCTGTCTTTCTCTCTCTCTCACTTTCTCTCTCTCCCCATTGGTGCACTACTCACCATAGAGCTGCCAGACGCGCACCTTGTCCTCATAAGGCAGGTCGTACTTGAGGGGGTCCCCCACAGGGCCCTGGTAGTAGGGACGCATGATGGACTCTATGGCCGACGTGTGAGCCAGTCCAATGGCATGACCAAACTCATGGATGGCCACCGCAAACAGGTCCATCCCATGAGAGTCTGTGGAGAGAGAGAGAGAGAGAGAGAGAGAGAGAGAGAGAGAGAGAGAGAGAGAGAGAGAGAGAGAGAGAGAGAGAGAGAGAGATATCTTTGTGAGTGTCTGTCAGGGACTTAGTTCAATATTAAAGTCCATTACAACACAGCTCCACCCCATGTGACAGTCTGTCTGGAAGGGGAGAGGGAAGAATGTGGGTGAGGATGAGGATAACAATGAGGATGTACTTTATACACAGTCAAAAGATAGAAATTCTTGGGTGCATACTCTGCGCCCCTTGGTATTTGAGAGCAGCTGTGATTCTCTTCAATCAATCTTTAAGCATGTTAGAGAAACATTTGCTTTGATCGTCTGTAGCTGTAGGGCACAGGCAAACTCGCCATATAACGGGCTAACTCACAAGAAGTCCAGTTAAACACTGGTTAGTTTTTATAAGTAACTTAACTTACTGATGAAAAACTGAAATAGTGTAGAACAATGTGATGGGCCAACGTAAAGTGAAAAACACCTTCTCCTCAATTATTCTCTCTGATGGATCGGACATTGTTTTCTCTGCCTTGTTCGTCTTATCGCGGGCCCAGGGACTGTGGATCCTCATTACATTGTATGTATTGGATTTAGGGCCCTTTCAGATATATTTGTCCCGGGCCCAGCCAAAGCTGTCAGTGTTGGGCCCTGGGTATGAGCCCACAGACACTGTGCCTTCCCAAGCAGAGCAGAGCTTCACAAAGTCACAAGGCACACACACACACACACACACACACACACACACACACACACACTCTCTCATGTTCTCTCTCTCTCTCTCTCTCTCTCTCTCTCTCTCTCTCTCTCTCTCTCTCTCTCTCTCTCTCTCTCTCTCTCTCTCTCTCTCTCTCTCTCTCTCTCTCTCTCTCTCTCTCTCTCTCTCTCTCTCTCTCTCTCACACACACACACACACACACTTATTTCCCGAGAAGACCAGGGTGTACAGCTTCACAAAGTCACAAGGCTGACTGACTCAGCAGAACGGAAACAAAGGAGAAACCTTTCCAACAAGTCTCCCTTCACCCAGCCATTAAAACATTCAGATGACACACAAAACTGCTCTATTCACCTACCGAGGACGGGAGCAGCTTACGTAAGCCTTCCAGTAGATCACAAACACAAACACTGTGGCAATGACATCTCACACCTGCGTCCTCCTTTTACTTCAGACAAAAGGCAGAAGAGGACAGCACACTAACCACCAAGGTAATAAAAAAGTAGTTGGTTTCTGCAAGCAGACAGACTGTGTTTGTGACTGTGTGTGTGTGTGAGAGAAGTGTTTGAAGTGAAGTGCACGCAGACACGCAGGCACGCACGCACACAGGCACTCTCTCTGTCTCTGTCTTTCTCTCTCTCTCACTTTCTCTCTCTCCCCATTGGTGCACTACTCACCATAGAGCTGCCAGACGCGCACCTTGTCCTCATAAGGCAGGTCGTACTTGAGGGGGTCCCCCACAGGGCCCTGGTAGTAGGGACGCATGATGGACTCTATGGCCGACGTGTGAGCCAGTCCAATGGCATGACCAAACTCATGGATGGCCACCGCAAACAGGTCCATCCCATGAGAGTCTGTGGAGAGAGAGAGAGAGAGAGAGAGAGAGAGAGAGAGAGAGAGAGAGAGAGAGAGAGAGAGAGAGAGAGAGAGAGAGAGATATGCTTGTGAGTGTCTGTCAGGGACTTAAAGTCCATCCCACAATACAGCTCAACCCCATGTGACATGTCTGTCTGTCTGGAAGGGGAGAGGCAAGAATGTGGATGAGGATGAGGATAACAATGAGGATGCACTTAATACACAGTCAAAAGATAGAAATTCTTGGGTGCATACTCGGCGCCCCTTGGTATTTGAGAGCAGCTGTGATTCTCGTCAATCAATCTTTAAGGATGTTAGAGAAACATTTGCTTTGATCTTCTGTAGCTGTAGGGCACAGGCAAACTCGCAAGAAGTCCAGTTAAACACTGGTTAGTTTCTATAAGTAACTTTACTAACTGATGAAAAACTGAAATAGTGTAGAACAATGTGATGGGCCAACGTAAAGTGAAAAACACCTCCTCCTCAATTATTCTCTCTGATGGATCGGACATTGTTTTCTCTGCCTTGAAGGCTAGAGAGACAGAGAAGTGTAGAGGGTGTGCTGTGCTGAGAGAGAGAGAGAGAGAGAGAGAGAGAGAGAGAGAGAGAGAGAGAGAGAGAGAGAGAGAGAGAGAGAGAGAGAGAGAGAGAGAGAGAGAGAGAGAGAGAGAGAGAGAGAGAGAGAGAGAGAGAGAGAGGGAGAGAGACAGAGCGAGAGCGAGTCAATTTAGAGTGTGTTCTGTGCTGCTGTCCATGGTGCTGAAAATGTCTTGTGTTTGTGTTTGTTTGTTTTGTAGCTGAGACAAGACTCTGAAGGCAAATTACACAGCCGAGGAAAAGGACACTCATGTTCACGAACGCACCCTTGCAGGCATCCACGCATACACAGAATAGGACTTATTCACAATATATGAAATGCCTAACTGCCACTGAATATTGATATGGGTATTGATTAGGGTACTGTATGTTTCTCATCATCAAGTCATGTTGTTAAATTCTGACCTGGAAGTCAGCCATGCTATGCTTCATGACGAGTTTTGCTGTATCTAGCAATTTCGGCAAACTGTATCAGACAATTACTTCAACACATCTGCAGCAAACAATAGTAGTTGAAAAGTTTGTATTCCATCGCCTGTTTGCTCTACTTGACACTGGTAACCTCAGTTACTTCTTGAGGACGCTGCTTCTTTGAGTTTTACAGTAGCACTTCACTTCAATAATACAAAGCAAAGCACCCTAAAAACAAGTTGCGGGTGGCTTGGGTTCTTTTTTTAAGGTTTTTTTTTTTTGCTTTATTTGATAGGACAGTTGGAGATGGTGACAGGAAGTGAGTGGGCGAGAGAGATGGGGGAGGATCAGCAAATTACCCGGGCCGGAATCGAACCCGGGTCGCCGGCGTAGTAACTCAGTGCCCTAACCTTAGGCCACGGCAGAGCCTGGCTTGGGTTCACTGATGTTTGCATCCATCCATTGCATCCTGTCCATTGCCAATTAATCTATCGTCAACCCCTAACACACACACACACACACACACTCAACCACATCCCACACACACTCAAAGGCACTGAAGGGAGTGCAGCGCACGCTTCACCAAATTGGAAAAGTCATCAAAACCACACCTGCTTAATGAGCCTTTTGTTTCGTGGCTCTAATCAGTTTGCATTAGCCGCTGAGCCTTTGCTGTCTAATGAGTAAAAGCAATCTGCCGTCTGTCAAAACAACACAGTCATCCCACAAGGACATTTAATCTGTCTCTCTCTGTCTCTCCTTCCCTCTCTCTCTCCACACACTCTCATGGGATGGACCTGATTTCTCTCTCTCTCTCTCTCTCTCTCTCTCTCTCTCTCTCTCTCTCTCTCTCGGTTGATAATGGAGGAAAGATGGGCCACATTCATTACCAGGGGCGTCTTGAATGGGGCAGGGAATGGATGAAATGTATTGGGGTGTTTTGGGGCAGAGAGGAGGCAGAGACTGAATAAGGATGTCTAGATGGATGTTAAGATGGAATTGGCCATTATCCGAGCTTTCCTACAGGTAGAGGATTCTGGTCACAAATAACCTGGCCTCCACCACCTCCACACTATGGCACAGACTGACTATTCTGGAACCACCAAGTCAGCTGGTAAATGAGCTCAAGAGCAAATGTGTGGACTTTTTTGCACATATGTAGCAACACTGGCTTCCTGCTCTACCTGCCCATCGGGCAGGGGGCAAGGGGCTGGTGGATGTGAGCAGTCGTCTTTGTCCCCCTATGGCTACAGGCAACACAAAGACTGCTTTACTGGACAGAACTATTTCACCAAATATTGATTTCTGGACTCTTCCCAAGTTAACACAGTACTATTACGTTGTTTTTAAGTTAATATCAACTTGTTTTCTTCTTTTCTTCTTTTTGGGATTTGGAAACATTCCATCTTATGTGTTATTTTGACCATTTGAAATGTTCTGCAAAATAAATATCTTCTTTCGAAATTCAGAGGAAACGTTGTGGGTAATTTATAGAATGAAATAACAATGTTTCTTTTTCTCAAACCCATACCTATCCAAAGCAAAATCAGAAAAACTGAACATTTCGAAGTGGTCTCTCATTTTTTTCCGCAGCTGTATAATTACTGTATATTATGTGGAAGAATGCAGCCGTCAGCCTGCGTGGGAAGCACAGCAATGCAGTCACTAGACTACAGCACTTGTTTTATATAGGCTACATTCCTGTGATAAGATAAGAGGCACTACATAAAAGACCCAGACAGGAAGTACATCCACACACACTACTGCAAGATATGCAGTACTGTAATACACTGTAAAAAATGCCTGTTGAAATTACGGCAAAAAACTGTCAAATTGCAACAGTCAGTGACCGTAAAATGTAAAACAGTTTATCTCTGTACTAAATATGGCAAGCCACTATTTAGTCAAAAAGCGCTACATAACTTTATTTTTGACAGGTGTCATATGTAGAAAATACTGGACTGTTCTCTGTAAACGAAGATATTGGAGCCATCAATGAGTATGAGTATCAATGAGAGTACAACCCTCTGCATGTGTTGTAGTTCATCCTGCGAAAAATTCTCCACCGCAATAATTTTTTCCCTTATTGGACTTTGAGGCTTTGCCATCAGAGTTTTCGATTCAGAGGCAAATTGACACGGCTAACCTCTTCAAAATTCAGAATATCTTTTTTTGCATTCCTCCTACCCAACAGAAAGCAATGGAGGTTATAATGAATTGAATATTAATTACTCCACAGAAAACATATTGCCTGTCTGCTTGGCTCCAGGTGCCTCCACGTTGTAGATTTGACAACAATGAAGCTGGCAACTGAATAAACTGTGCAACAGTTAAGGACTGCAAATGGCAACAGTTTGCACATTTTGCAGTAATTCACTGTAACTTATTATTTCTCCGGTAACAGCCTACAGTTTAGCCTCATTTAATGTGTAAAATATACCTATAGGCTAGTATAATAAAAAAAAAGTCTACCTGAAAAAGTCTACCTGGGACAGTAATCCCTTGAGCTCTTAGAAGTAGCCCAGTCTATTTGAAACTGTCATTCTACCCCATCCAAATCAATCTATCAATCAATTCCTGACCTCACCTGAGTGCTAAGGGCTGTCATGCAATGATTAACTTACTGCCTGCACCTGCCAAATGCTTCATCACTCGGGTCACATGGTTCACTTGAACATGTATTTAAACAGGGACTGTTGCATTGTACTGCTCACTGGTTGCTAGCTAGCTAGCTGGCTAGCTGGCTGGCTGGCTGTAAGGCCGGCTGGCCGGCTGGCCGGCTGCTGGCCTGCCCTCACCTGGCCGGCCCGGCTAGCAGGTCACGTTGTAAGGGTGGCTGCATGGTGGCTTGCTAACTAGCTTGTTTGTTAGCTTGCTTGCCCCGCTAGCTTTGGCCTTCATTTTCCTTAAGGTTATTTTCAGGCCTTTTTAAAATAAAGAATGGATTTGCATACCCTTCATTGATGATACTAGACTGGTCCACCTGCCTGCACTAGACAATCTGGCAATTGGGCATTTATTTAGGTATCTAATTAAGTTGATGTTTATTGGACTCCAATGAGTAAAATCAGTCTAATCAGTTGTCTGGTTGTAACTCTATAATTGAACTCACCTGAGTATAATCAGTCCAATCAGTTGTCTGATTGTAACTCTATAATTGAACTCACCTGAATATAATCTGTCCAATCTGTTTTGGCAACCACTGCTGCCATAATTTTACCGTAAAATGTAAAAAAAAAAATACTGTTATTTATTTAACGGTAGGCTTTGCCAACCACTGCTGCCATAATTTTAACGTAAAATGTAAAAAAAAATAATACCGTTATTTATTTAACGGTAGGCTTTGGCAACCACTGCTGCCATAATCTTACCGTAAAATGTAAAAAGGAAATATACCGTTATTTGTTTAAAGGTAGACTTTGGCAACCACTGCTGCCAGCAATTTTCCGTAAAAACAACAGTTATTTTTTTACTGTGTGCCAACAACTATAAACAAGGCCAGCTACACTGTATCATAACAGGACTACACAGCACATGCATGTAGCTTTTCACAACAAAGACAATTTTTCAAGTTAGCCTTCCCTCCACTGAGACATGATGCACTCACGCACACACGCACGCACGCAGCACGCACGCACGCACGCACGCACGCACACACACCTGGGCACCTGGGCCATTGGGGCATGCAGTCTTTAATTGCCTCTCCTCAGTCACGCCTGTCAAATACATACACACACACACACACACACACACACACACACACACACACACACACACACACACACACACACACCTATGAACATAAGCACACACACACACCTATGCACACAAGTGCGCCCAACCACACACACACACACACACACACACACACACACACCCCCCCACACATAAATCCCCATTAGCCATTATCCATTAGCAGGTTCACTCAGGGCTCCAATAATAAACTAAATCAAACCTGACTGATTATTGGCCATGTCAAGAGTGGCAGTCTTGTACGACACATACCACCAGGTAATGCATAATGCCATCAGGCCTGTAAGACTGGCAGGCCATCAGTGTGTGTGTGTGTGTGTGTGGGGGGGGGGGGGGGGGTGGTTACATCCAGATATGACTTTATTAATAGATAATGATCATGACACATGAATGTCTTATATTAAGGGTAGAGGACATATAGGACATTATTCAATGTTCTGTCTTCCTCTTTCCCTTTCATTGGCTGGTGCTTTTGCTTTGTCTCTCTCTCTTTTCCCTTGTGTACTTCTGTTGTGTAATTCTGTTTTATTGTCTCTCTCTCTCTCTGCCTTTGTCTCTTCCTCTCTTATCCTATCATTCTCTATTTCTACATCTTTCTGCCACTAACTCATTTGTTTGAACCCCCTACCCACCCCCCACCCAACACACACACACACACACACACACACACACACACACACACACACACACACACACACACACACACACACACACACACACACACACACACACACACACACACACACACACACACACGGACACACGGACACAAACACACACACGGACACACATACAGTACACGGACACACGCACACACACGGACACACAAACACGGACACAAACACACATACACATAAACTTCTCACCCCTCAGAGTGGAGGCAGTTCCTATAAAGCTAGAGTCAACAGAGACCATGGCAGTTCAGCAACAGGTAACATGAGCTATTATTATGTTTTCTCCTGAAACATCGGCAAACATCACCAGCACCAAAAAACCAACAAGTCCATAATGGAGAGTGTTGTGAGCTAGATAAAGGCTGTTCAATAATGCAGTTTGACAGGAGACTGGAGAATAACACAACACAGTAGATAAGGAGAAAGGAAGGGGAGACAGATAAAGATAGAACAATAGAGAGAGAGAGAGAGAGAGAGAGAGAGAGAATGGGCTATGTTGGGAGACTCCAATGTTCCATCTCTTTCTCAAACATACAGTACACACACACAGACACACAGACACACAGACACACACACAGACACACACACAGACACACACACACACACACACACACACACACACACACACACACACACACACACACACACACACACACACACACACACACACACACACACATATATACAGTAAACAAACACACCACTGACTCCCTGTAGTGCAGGGGTGTCAAACTCATTTTGGTCCAGGGGCCGCATACAACCCATGTGGACCTCAAGCGGGCCGCATTAGTAACTTCATCGCAAAAAAAAAACGTAAAGCAGAGGATTAGTGTTCAGTACTATCACGTTTTAAGTGTGTTGAATATGTAGAAAGCAATGCAATACTGATAATCCTATAAATTTCCTTGACTTCATTTATTCATTGCCAACCGTCAATTAATTAAATATGGGACAGTTCATTTTGGCAGGGGGTCTGGGGGTTTTCCCCAAGAAAAATGTGTATTTCTTAGATGTAATTTCCTGCATTTTCACGCATTCTAACATCCCGTTTCCAGTTTCAGCTTAATAGGAACCAATACAAATCCAATTATATTTATTATTTAATTACAACCAATACCAATACAATACGAATAAGAAGTATTAACATTTTATCTCTATATATGAGGTCTATAATATATGATCTTTATCAAATGCCTGTTGCAGTACAAATTCACCATTTATAATAGAAGTGTGATGTGCACTTTACTATATATATACAGTATAACAGAGGGACCATTGGGTTAATGTAATGCAGGTCTCGATTTTGTCCCGATTGGCGTAATAGCGCATTTCGGTTATTTCATTGAGAAAAAAAAAAAAAGTACAAAAACATCCGGGCCGGATGGAACCCTCTGGCGGGCCGGATGCGGCCCGCGGGCCGTATGTTTGACACCCCTGCTGTAGTGAAAGGGAGTGGATTTGCACCACCGGTAGGCCTACTTAAATTGCCATTCCAACAGGCCATCCAACTTCTCACACTATTGCCTGTTTTCCACTGCGGGTTTTCTGGTAGGCGTACAGCTCAACAAAGTGCGACTCGGCTGCCACTTTTTGCATTTCGAATAGACATGCCACAGCTCAATCGAAAAGCGAAAAGAGGAAGCCGAGTCGTGCTGTGTCGAGCTGTTGGCCTACCAGAAAACCAGCAGTGGAAAACAGGCATATTTGTAGCACATTACAGGAAAAGAGCTGCCTCACCAGGGGTCAAACCAAGACCCACTAGGGCAGTGGTTCCCAACCTTTTTCTTAAGGGACCCATGTTTTTACTATTGTAAGCTTTGGTGACCCAACCACGCGAGCGCCCGCACGAGACGGAGTCACAAGATGCCCTCCGTTTCCTGCGATAACTTATTTTAGTTATTTTATTCCTCAATTCGTCTTTGGTCAAATATAGAATAAATGTTTAACTCATTGGCTGCCAGCCATTTTCATAAAAGAGTACCTCGGAGTGCCAGCCATTTTTCAGCATTTTGGGTGTTTTTTGGAGGCTCACAGAAAATTGAGTTCTGTGTCTATGTCAACACCATACCTATCAAAACACAGATTAGACGCTCATCTGTCATCAGAAAAAAACGGTGTCTCTCTACCCCTTTCCGTTCTTTCATAATCATCTGTTGAAATTAAGTGGAATTCGCCAAAATGCTGCTTTCTAGCCAAAAAGCTGAGAAAACGCCATTTGAAGTAGAACTATAACTGCAAACGTTTTTGCCCGTAATGGCATCGTCCTAACAACTCCAAACCTATCAGCTGCTATTACACAGTCTTCTGTCATCTGTAGCCTGAACAAAAAGATCATTTGTATGACCTTTTCAACCTAATATACTGAAATATAACGGGGGGACTCGAAAACAAGGGTGTTTTGGTTTAGTTGCTGGCGCGCAGCATGGATCATGACAGCAGTTGCCCCTAACTCCGGTAACTCCCTACCTCTCCCTCTCCCTCTCCCTCTCTCTCTCCCCTCGTTGGAGAACGAATCACAGCTGGTTTATTTCCTCCAGAAATAGTACCGTGTTGTGTCTTGTGGGGAGGGAGGCAGGTAGGCAGGCAGCACCGCTTAGCGTAGCTTACTGCAGCTTCTTTGGCAGAGCGGACAATTTGCAGATTGATGATTACTGTCATCATGGTTCTGCTATAGTGATCTTGTCATATATTGTTCAATGAATTTTCTTTTGATAAAGTACTGATCACACATCCAACATTTCACAAGCCGATTGGAGTGGTGAATGCTAGCTGGTCTGAGGCTAAGTGCAATGCTTTCTAATGTGAGCTGAATGCATCTGACCAGACACAAAGGCTACTCTGTTCCAAGAATCTGCAACCCCCCTGTCTTTTTTGATGATACAGTAAGCTGATCATACTATACAGATCCATAAAAATAACTGTGGATTGAGTAAAAAATAGTTGACTTACCAAGGCTCCTTTATTTAGGCTTAGTTGTAAGTTGTTAGCGATTTCGTGCTAGCTAGCTAGCTAGCGTAGCAAACTTTATACCCAAGTTACCTCAGTTGGGACACATCACCACTAGTCCCGTGCATTCTCCTGTTAGATGATATTTTGTAAGCAACATCCTGATGTTGTGTAGGCTGATCACATTATCCAAAATGAAAGGTTGTCACACAGATCATCTCATG
>NC_085867.1:22350561-22375561 GCF_034702125.1 Engraulis encrasicolus | reverse complement strand
CTAATTGCAGCTATTCTCTCTCTGTGATCGGCACTACTCCACATAAGCACACAGACGGCCTTTAAAGCAGTCTACTTAAATAGCAGTGAGATGGCAGGAAGAAAGGCAAAGTCATCAAACAAGTAATTAACCATCTGATGTATAAGTCCTAAAGCTGCAGCTGATCACCATAATGCCACCTTCAGACAGCCAGTCTCACTTCCTGCCTCTTTGATGTCTTAGAGTTTGTGTTTGAACCACGCACGCACGCACACACACACACACACACATTATATTACATAACATTACATTTAGCTGTTGCTTTTAACTTTATGACACTTGCCATTTTATTTCTGGTAGGTTATAATCCCACTGATTCCCATATTATCCGATTTGAGTCAGGCAGTCTCAATTCCTGCCTTTGATATAATATCCTACGCATTTGAACCACCATGTTCTGATTTGTATTAGCCATGCTACGCCCTCCGAGTGACGCAATACCTTCGGCGTTGCTAGTCATGCAAGTACTTTCTGAGCTCTGGAAAATGCGGGAGCTCCACCCACTTCTTCAGGAAGCAATCAACTTTGAGCAGCTCCAACGGCCCTGGGTAGAGTGTTCAAAGCAGTGACGTGGTTTAAGCAGAGACGTTCTATTGGGACTAAGAAAATGTTTCTGGCCTCGACCAGTAGCAAACCAAGGGAGGTGGGTCAACCATGCCGTTTGAGAAATGAATTGTTATGCTCTGGGTCAGACCAAGTCTCAAAGAGATGTGAAAGTCTATGATTATCAGGCTAGATTTGTATTACACTAAATTTTTTATCCCAAAGAGACCCAGGGAAATGCTTATGGTCCCTGGAGCAATGTGGGGTGGGAGGCCTTGCTGCCTGGATGAGGGTGTAGTAGGGAGACCACACATATTCCTCATCCTGGTTAGGATGGAATTCAAAACAGCAATCTCCAAATCCGAAGATCAACTCCCTAAAAAATAGGTAATGGTTATCTACAAGATTGCAGCTTGAACAATCACCTACGCTCTTTCCTGCACTTTGTATTCCTACATTGTTCGTTGAAGTCTTCTCAAGAACGTAACTGACTGCAAATGAGGGGAGAGTAGAGAAGAAGAAAGCAGTGTAATGAAATAATCTTTGCTGCGTGCGTGCGTGCGTGCGTGCGTCCGTGCGTGCGTGCGTGCGTGCGTGCGTGCGTGCGTGTCTGTGCGTGCGTGCGTGCGTGCGTGCGTGCGTGCGTGCCTGCGTGCGTGTCTGCGTGTGTGTGCCTGCATGCATGCGTTGCGTGATAACGCTTAGTGCATGGCACCATGCTGATGTCGAAACAAAACCAACTGTGTTCAAGAGTGGTCATCTGTGAAGTGTGAAGCCAGGCTGAATGCCATGGAGAGCAAACTGACGCACAGAGAGAGAGAGTTGGAGAGATGGAGAGATAGAGCGATGGAGGAATGAGGTAGAATGAGAGAAATGTGGAGGGAGAGTCAAAGTTGGAAGGATGGATGAAGTGAAAGAGAGACGGAGAAGACAGGGAAGAGATCAGAAAGACAAAAATGGAGGATAGATGAAGGATAACGGTAATAGAGAGATAAAGATATAGAATCAGAGAGAGAGATAAAGATATAGAATCAGAGAGAGAGAGATAGATAGATTAGATAGAAGATAGAAAGACTAGAAGAGAAGAGGATGGCGTGGAGGACAAAGGGAGAAGAGGTGTATGAGGAAGAAGAGAGAGGAAGGGTGGCCACATATTTCTAGTTCAATTTTCTCATCAATTTTATCCATAATGTGCCCAGTGGGGCTGCCAGGGATGGACACCAGGGCCGCTGACAGCTTTGGCAGGGCCCGGGACAAAGACATCTGAAAGGGCCCCAAACCCAATCAATGCAATGTAATGTAATGAGGACCCAATTCTATGCCCCCTTTTCCCTGGGCCCGGGACAAGTGACCCCTTTGTCCCCCCCTGTCGGCTTCCCTGATGGCTACCACAACGTGATGGATGACTAAGTGTTGCAGGGTGGGCTGAGGAGGGTGTGGTGGTGGTGTGTTAGGGTAGTGTGTGTGTGTGTGTGTGTGTGTGTGTGTGTGTGTGTGTGTGTGTGTGTGTGTGTGTGTGTGTGTGTGTGTGTGTGTGTGTGTGTGTGTGTGTGTGTGTGTGTGTGTGTGTGCGTGCTTCTCGGGTTGGCAATCAGGGAGGAATGGACGAGAGCTGTATGCGCGACAAGACACACACGCACGCACGCACGCACATGCACGCACACAGACACATGGACACGCACACAGACACATGGACACGCACACACACACACGCACGCACACACACACACACACACAGAGTAATGCATGTTGAGGAAATGACTGAGTGAAACTCATTTTGCTGCTAATATGTAAATCTCACAGGCTGACCTCCTACAGCTCACTGGTCTCCAGCAGAATAATGTACTGTATTCACATTACTGAATGCTGCAGGCTCACACACTCAATCACGTACACACACACACACACACACACACACACACACACACACACACACACACACACACACACACACACACACACACACACACACACACACACACACACACACACACACACACACACACACACACACACACACACACACACACACACACACGCTCACAAAAAAACACACACGAACGAGCACATTACTGCATGCTTCACATTCTAAAAGTCATTCAGACTTACCCACTCGCTCCATCACTCACACTCACGGTCACACTCTCACAATCACAGAAATGCAGTCAATCAGTGATACTCGTATACTTACATGCACAAATACAAATAATCCTTTGTACATATTACAAATATGTGCGTGTATGAAGTACACATACATACTGTACGTTGCACATGCTCTCTCTCTTTCTAACTCTCTCTCTCTCTCTCTCTCTCTCTCTCTCTCTCTCTCTCTCTCTCTCTCTCTCTCTCTCTCTCTCTCTCTCTCTCTCTCTCTCTCTCTCTCTCTCTATTCACATCATGGTATGGAACACGTCTTAGTCATGAGCTCTGGACTAACAATCTGCAGTCTACTCTTCCTTCAGCTGAGCTAGAATGAGACAATATGTGAAAAGAAAGGGGAGAGCGAGGCAGAGGGAAAAAATGAGAGACAAAGAGAGAGGTTGAAAATAAAGGGAGAAAAAGGAGAAGGAATGAGAGACATTCGCGGTGTGTGTGTGTGTGTGTGTGTGTGTGTGTGTGTGTGTGTGTGTGTGTGTGTGTGTGTGTGTGTGTGTGTGTGTGTGTGTGTGTGTGTGTGTGTGTGTGTTTGTGGTTGCTCTGCGGTGTGCTGCACCTAACAAATGAACCGCAGACCTCTCTCCCGCTTGACGGAGGTCATGGCTCAACTGAACATGCCTTGACATCCATTGACCAATCAATAATCACCCTCGTCCTCAGGTGTCGAGACAAGCACCAATCAAAGCTCCCCATCTATTACCCAAAACCGCAGGGCTAATGCTGCAGCCTTAACTTCCTAACATGATTAGAGAAACCCTGTATCAGCTGGGCTCAGATGAAATAATGAGCTCTAATTGGGGTATTCTTGCCAGTGCAGACTCCACTGCTTAACATCAAGCCAGAGGATGACGGCTGAGTGTGTTGTGTCTTTGTACACTAGTCGATACATCACTCTAATGAATGTGGCAGGTAATCTTGGGATGCACTGTTGAGGTCCTCATCTATTTCCTATTGTTTCCGTTCCTTTCCTAAAGCCTCATTAAGCAGTTAGCCGTGCTAGTCTCATTAGGCTCATCTAACTGGCAGAAGCAGAGCAAGGCGAATAGTTTACTGTCTGACTGTCTTTCTGGGGGCAGCAAGCCAAGAGTTACACCCTGCCTGAAACCGCCAAGTTCCCTCCTATAGAAATTAAGATGATACCAATAAGATGTAGAACAACTGAATAACATAGTAAGCTCATGGTAAGCGAACGTACCTGGATAGCTTCCTATATCTGGTAGCATTTTGATGCGTTCAAGCTTTGCTAGTTGATACCTTATTCAAATAAATATATGGCCTGATGTCAGGATACCATCTGTTTCCCTTTGTTTAATGAGGCCTTGTTAGCTCATGCTAATATGTACTGCAGGCCTGATTGGGTGGATGTGAGAGGGGGTCAAGTGAGGTCAGGAAATACCACTACAGCCTCAACAACCAACTTATTCCCACCACTGTCACCCAACTCCCTTTTGTTGTGGGGGAATGGTACTCCAACATTGGAGGTAGTAGCTGTCCAGACATTGACAGTAATTGGACTCTCAGGGAAAGAACTTTTTGGGGCTAAACGGTTTCAGAAGTGCCAAAGAGAGAGCACACAGGGAACAGGAGAACACAAGGACAAAAACAAAAATCAACAAGTCCTTGAGCATGTTGATGGCTTGTCTCTCTCTCAGCCACATGACTCTTGATGCTGGCTGTGGCTTCCACAAAGGCCATAGCTTTGGATTTTAAGGGGCAAACTTTTCAAATAAAATAGCAAACAAATAGCAAGCAAAAAACATGATGGATAAATCCGCTTGAATGCTTTTCTTTTCTCGTTTTGAACATGGCGTTTCTCTGAACCGTGTGTTTCTTTTCCGGTCGTCATCTCTGTTGACCAAGCCTGATGTTTGTTGTGTACTTGAGTGGCTGTCTCTGTGTCCACTGCCAGCAGGCTGCCTGTTGTTCCTTTTGGTGTCATTTCATCTGAAATCAGACACTCTGGGCCCGACTGACACAGAATTTAATTTAACTTGCTGTGTTGTATTTAGTGGAAGAACCCCAGAACAGCATTTTCACGAATCTGGCACAAATATTAAGGGATTTCATTTCAGAAATGAAATTAATTCAATTAAAACATCCTTCATAGGTGTGCACAGCGGATGCGGTGGTGCTTAAGCACCTGCCCCGTTGGGTATAATATGCCCCTGATGAAAGTTCTTTTTTGAACTTTTTTTTGTCACAATGTACTGTGATCCATGTTGACATGATAATCTGCAAATGCTTCTTGATCAAAAGCATGTGACAATAATGTCCCCATAGACTATATAGTGTCTATCCTAATAAGGCAGGCGGAAGTTCCACATGCCCCAAACACCCACATCTTCAGCACCTGCCCCCCAATATGTCTGTCCACGCCACTGACGTCCTTAGTCTGTTTCTCCCTTAATTTTGGTGTCATATTCATGCAAGCATTTGCGCAGGTCTGCCTTATGCTAGTCTACCGGGTCTACTTTGCCATTATGAAGGCATACGTACAAGTTTAATTAAAATCTGTGTCGGTCAGGCCCCAAAGTGTTTGGATTTCACATGACATGATGCCTTGGTAGCTTTCAACCCAGCACCCAAACAACAAAAAGAAAGACAGTAAAAAAAAAGAAAAGAAAAAAGAAAAATAGGGTGTCCAAGAGGCCAAGAGAGAATAAATGAGTTCTGGCAGCTCTGCACTACAAATCAAGTATGAGAGAAGGAGAAGGGAGAAGTTACACACACTCTGACTTCAAGCAGCAGAGGAAAGAGGAATAGTGGAGAGAAGTGTAGAACGAGAGAAAGGAGTGACAGAAGGAGAGGGGGGGAATGGTAGAAGGAGTGAGTGACCAAGAGGTGGAGAAGGAGAGAGAGATGTGTAGACTTAGAGAGAGAGAGAGAGAGAACAATGAGAGGAGACATGAGATGTAAAAAGAAAGACAACACGGAGAGAGGGAGAGAATAGAAGGTGAGAAGGGGGAGAGAGAGATTGAGTGAGCGATATATATATAGACAGAGAAATAGAGAGAGAGAGTAAAAAAAGAGACATGAGATGTAAACAGCTGGGCAGTGCAGAGTGTAGCAAACACAGAGAGGAAGACAGGCGAGAAAAAGAACTGAGGGATGCAATAGGCGAGAGAAAAAACAGACAGACAGAAAAAGGGAGAATGTGAATGGAGGGAAAAACACAAGTTAACAAAGGAGTTGAGATGGCAATGTAGTTGGGCAGTTTGAGAAAAAAATTGTGATGTATAGTATGGTAGTGAAAGGTTAGGAGACAGAAGAAGTCAGGTAGTGTGAAAATAAACAGTGGTGTAGTCTGGTGCAGGCAAAATGCCAAGGCATGTGTAAATATGCTGCCTGCTGTTTAAATTCACCAACCACATCTTTTACACTGTGTGTGTGTGTGTGTGTGTGTGTGTGTGTGTGTGTGTGTGTGTGTGTGTGTGTGTGTGTGTGTGTGTGTGTGTGTGTGTGTGTGTGTGTGTGTGTGTGTGTGTGTGTGTGTGTGTGTGTGTGTGTGTGTGTGTGTGTGTGTGTGTTCACAGTAAAAAAAAAAACACACACACACACACACAGAAATACATTTTCAAACAGGAAACATATTTTTTAGCGATGTAGTTATAGAGTATGGATGTGGCTGTGTATAAACCTGGATGTGGCTGGGTATAAACCTGGATGTGGCTGTGTATAAATTCAGCACTTGGCAGCGTCTTATGGGGGAGCAAGTGTCCGAGCCAACACAGAGGGCGGGTATGCACGCACGCACGCACGCACGCACGCACGCACGCACGCACGCACGCACGCACGCACCCACACACGCGCAACTGAAGAAATATCTTTTTTTTTAGGGATGGAGCACTTCTGGAGTAGGCTATATGGATGTGGCCACATGTATAGTAACCCAGCATGTGGCAGCTTGGCATGAACACGTGTACACACTCTTAGATACACACACACACACACACACACACACACACACACACACACACACACACACACACACACACACACACACACACACACACACACACACACACACACACACACACACACACACACACACACACACACACACAGATAGAAAGCTTCCCCCATACACATACACACACACACACCAAGAAACACGCACCTCCATGACAGGTGTCTCTTGCTCCACTTGTTGTTGAGTGGCGTGAGAGCTCGTCTCCTCCGCCCCGCTGATGATGGCGATGCCTCTGGTGCAGACAGGTCTGGCAGCGAACACCTTGGAGTCTTCATTAGACCTAGAGTAGCTTGGTCCAGCTCTCCCGTCTCCTCCAGCCCCCCGAACCTCTGCATGGCTTTGATGGCTTTAGTCAGGGCCTCCTTGGTCTGCAGCTGCCCCGTCACAGGGTCTGGAGGAGGCAGGTAGCCAAACTTACTCAGCCAATCCTGAGGGACAACACAGGGACAAGGATGGGAGGTTTCAAATATGTAAGAAAGAATAATGACATTACTTTAGTTTGTGTATGGGTGTGCATTTTTGCTACTTTTTGCTCTTCGATTGAGCTGTCGTGTCCAAGTTGTGCTGTATTGAACTGTGCCTGTCTGACATTTATAGAAAAACCCCACAGAACTGTAGGCCTACCAGAAAACCGGCAGTGGAAAAGAGGCACTGGAGGACTTTTACGGCCCTTGGAGAAATTTGAAGTGGCCCCTTGCATGGAAAAAGCTTCCCCATCCCTGCTTTAAAAGCACTCATCATCGGCGGAGGCCAGTGTCCAGTTGAAAAACATACGTTAAGCCAATAAGCCAGAGTCTGAGGCTGCTGGAGGCTTGCAGCAGTACAAATAGACCTATTGATTTCCACTCAATTTCCCCGCAGTCTTTTCATTAGGCTGAGAAGCACTCGGGTCTGCCCGTCTGCTTGGGAATTTTTTTGCATATCACACACACACACACGCACACATGCGCACACGCACACGCACGCACGCACACTTCTAATGTGAAATGAGAGTTGTGGAGTGTTTAAGTTTGTGTCAGCCAAGCCATAGCCTGAGCAGAGATAACATTTCCTTCCACACAGAGTAAACTCCTTATTATGCTGCATAAGGCCTATCAGAGATGCGAGTGCACTGAATAGATTTTTATGCCCAGACGGAATTCAGGTTTGTGCTATATAATCACTGCCAATAATATTGCCACCAAAAGCCCATTCAAGTGGCCTGCCTCCTCTCATTGCTATGCATTAACTGAGGACAGACTTGTTATTTAGATCTCTTTGAATGTGTGTGTGTGTGCGTGCGTGCGTGCGTGCGCGCGTGCGTGCGTGCGTGCGTGCGTGCGTGCGTGCGTGCGTGCGTGCGTGCGCGCGTGTTTGTGTGTTTGTGTGAGAGTGAGTGCGCGTGTGCGCGTGAGAGAGAGAGAGAGAGAGAGAGAGAGAGAGAGATATTGAATGGGATGTAGAGTATGAGTGTGTTTGTGTGCAAGTCATTGCATGTATTGGTTAGGCTGAGTGAGAGTTCATTCAGTAAATAACTATAATCAATAACCTGGAACATCCCCATTAAACTGGCCAGTGCTGATGCAGCAATATCGCCCTCAAATTAAAAGCCTTTCAGGTGTAATAAACTCAAGTTCTGTACTAATGGATAATCAGATGGCCTGTATAGATCAAAAAGTTGCAGGTTTGAATCACACACTCCCACTCCATATCTCACCCCATGGCTGAAGTGCCCTTGAACAAGGCACCCCACACGGCTCCAGGGACAAACCAATATCCTGCACCTAAAACAGCTTCATTCGGAGTAGAGCAGGGGTGTGTTTCTCGAAAGTGAAGTGGTTGGCTAGGGCGGAATTCTCCCACCCGCTTAAGTCAAAAAAAGTGCGCAACAGCGCCTCCGAGCTTACTCAAGCCCGTGAGTAAACGGGGCTTACGCGCGATTTCATCACTTGCGCACTTTGGGTGGGGCCAGGCCAAAATCAGGGAGTTCCCCATGTTAATCAATCCTAAGCGGATTCTCCCGTCCACTTAAGCGTGTTTGCCTTTACGCGCATCAAAGGGCTGTAGTAAGGTCAAGCGCCACTATGAGGTAAAATGTAATATTGCATTTGATGCTGGCTTGGCTCGCATTTTGAACATGTTACACGGTATGCTTTGTTGATGTTCCTTACCGTCAGCGTGAGTCCAAATCGAAATTCATTCACAGTTCCACATAAACATCCTACATTAGAATAATTGTGACAAAATATGACCAGCTGCCCAGAGCATGTTCTCATATCGATGAACTTACAAACAAAAGCAGGTAATTAATGAATCAGTATGAGGATCATCATGTTGTCTCCACGGACGGTAACCAAAACCAAAAACACCTCGTTGCAGGTTGCACCATGCACAAGTTCTAGGCTAAATTGACAAGGCACGTCAGACTAAAGACCGCTGTTCCAGTCGTCCTCACAGCCACCCAAAGTATGCCTATTCAAAAACAACCTTCACCATTTTTACAATGTTGTAGCCACAACGTTAAGTAAAGGTTTTTTATTTCAACTCCTCCACTTGTGTGATTTATTGGAACTCGTGCATATGTGCATGTAACCTATTAAACTTTCTGAACTGATGCCCGACATAAAAAACCACCACATACTGAGGTAGGCTACAGGCTGTCCTATCTGTTTTTGTAAGGCAGAAAATATTTCCTGAATGTCATTACAGCTAAACGTAAAAGGTAGGCCTACATATCAGAGCATGTCTTTGGCATTTCGCTTCTGGTCTCTATTACACCCCATCAGCTCCGCGTTTAAGTCCTGGCTTGGCATTGCATGCCCATGTCCAATTAATTCCCATGTCTGCGACAGAATATAAAGTTTTTTATCTCCGTTTTTTTATGACGATCGATTTCCTTGTTCATTCTTCAGCATGCATGTAGCCTAAGTGTAATATGCTGACGGACAGCTGAGATCCACATATTTCCAATTATTTTAATGTCACGTTGCTGTACAGAGAAGCGGAGAAACACTTTTAAAAGTCAGCAAACAGGCCTACTATGTGTTTATTTAACCGTGGGAATGATCAGCATTTTAAATCACTTTTTTATTTCCGGAATTGTCCAGGCAACACGCCAAACTCCATTTTCCACAAAACGTTCAATCGTGTTTATTATTTCAATCAACCTGTTGCGCACCAAAACGCTCAGCTGAGTTCCCGCCAAAGGGACACATCGCGTTTCCATCCCATTATCTCACCTCCTATACTTGCCTTCTGCTTGTGAAAAGGAGCGGAGGTTAGATTTTGAAACGCTTTTGCAAGAGGACTTTTGGCACGTGGTTTTAAATTCAAAGTTAAAGTTCAGTGTTGGATCTCAATGGACTGCCGAGGTTTTCACATGGTTGATCTGAAAATCCATGCTCCATAGTTTCTTTGTAGCCACAACTGATGAACTTGGCGGAGACTCATCCCCCCATTTAGCATATATCACGCCTATGTTGGGCTACGCGCTGTTTTTCTGATTTAAGCGCGAGGGGTGTGGCGACGTTCCAGAGGGGAGAATACGCGCAAAATAAGACCGCGTAAAATATGCGCGCGTAAAACCGACTTAAGTGGAGACGGGAGAATTCCGCCCCTAGTTGGATGAAGGTAAATCAATGTAATCATCACAACACACAATAGATAACACACATACATGCACACACAGCATATATAGGTCACACTCATCATAGTGTTTTTGTCTTTTTCTCTCTGCAAATGCTTTTAATGTTATAGGAATTTCAGTACAGGGTATTTTTGTCATCTATTGCTAGGCCTATCTGTAAATTTGTAACCAATGAATTATGCCAACTGCAGAATATTTAGTGCGCACGTAATCAGGCGCGCCTCTATCAGATGCATGTAGTAGAACTTTTAGGGCGACAGACTTGACAACCAAATGCGATAGAACTGACGACTGGCTCTTGGCTTGACAACCAAATGCGATAGAATTAACGACTGACTCTCGACTTGATAAACAAATGCGATAGAACTAACGACTGGCTTTTGGCCATAGCAACCTGCAGTTTAGAATTAGTAACCTAACTTAGTCGCACGTTTGACGCCTGACGGGTTATAGGGAATTAGTTGCAACCCCATCAGCCAATCAGAAAAGAGGATTCAGTTGCGTAGGCAGATAATGTATATTTTGTATAGTTGTATAGTATAGGCCTATATATTTTATTAGAATAGCTAGCCTAACCAGGGACTGAGGTTGCAAATTAGCTACCTAGCTATAAACCTTTTATGTACCCACATCTGCAAGCTGTGACATTGTCATGTCATGTTTGTAATAATGTGCACTGCATTGTCCCTGACAAATAAACCACAAATAAAAATAAAGTTAGCAACCAGTTACCAGTGGGAAATTACATTGCAAACAACAAAGTAGCTAATGAAGGTTGCAACTATGGTTTTGAGGAATGCACCCCAGAGTTAAGTAGAGAAGAGTGGCATACATGATAAATCAATCCCCACATTAGCTTCTCTGAGAGACTTTCTTCTTTTGATTTCTTCTTTTCCATTCATTGTTCTGTCTTGGGTGACTATTGCCTCTTTTCCATTGCCAATTTTCTCGTAGGCCCATACAGCTCGACACAGGGCGACTCGACCGCCACTTTTTGCTTTACAATTGAGCTGTGTCGTGCCTATTTGAAAAGCAAAAAGTGGCGGCCAAGTCGTGTTGTGTCGAGCTGTGTAGGCCTACCAGAAAACTGATCGTAGAAACATAGTCTTGACCAATAGTCTTGGGTGATGATATCCTGAGAATACATTTTAGTTGTTCACCTGTAGTAGAAAACAGAAGAAAAACCCTGGAAAGACCTTACAACAGCATTATGTTTTGGTCGTGCAGGGAAGAGGGACTAGGAAAGTTTATGGAAACCGACACCCTTCAGCTGTTGATACTGAGAGGTCCAAACATCCCCACTGCCACTGGCTCATGAGATTTACTACACAAACCTTGAGTGTGTGTGTGTGTGTGTGTGTGTGTGTGTGTGTGTGTGTGTGTGTGTGTGTGTGTGTGTGTGTGTGTGTGTGTGTGTGTGTGTGTGTGTGTGTGTGTGTGTGTGTGTGTGTGTGTGTGTGTGTGTGTGTGTGGTGTGATTTCATTTGATGCTCCCACGCCTAACAAAACACTTTCTTGGCAAGAGAAAAAGTCCCCTTCACACTCATATCCAGGGACATGGCTTTCTGCAGGCAGCTGGTGTTTTTTCCACGTCTTTCTTTCTATTTCCCCGACAGCACATCAGAGTGGTGATATATGAGGAGAGAACAGCATACAGGCACACAGCATCCACAGCTGGAAGCAAATGGCTCTGAGGCAGTTAATGCATCTCTTTAGTGGCCAGGCACTCTTTCAGGAGGACAGACAGGGTGAATAGGAGAGGAGGAGGAGGGAGAGGAGGAGGAGGAGGAGGAGGAGGAAGAGGAGGAGGAGGATTAGAAGAATGTGAATCGTGAATGGACAATGTGAATCAGTGCTCAAAAACTGGTTTGGGGAAAGAGATGATGAAAAGGAAGAAAATGAGGAAGAGGAGGAGAAGGAAGTGTGTGTGTGTGTGTGTGTGTGTGTGTGTGTGTGTGTGTGTGTGTGTGTGTGTGTGTGTGTGTGTGTGTGTGTGTGTGTGTGTGTGTGTGTGTGTGTGTGTGTGTGTGTGTGTGAGAGAGATAGCATCTGTCATACATTATGTGATATGATGGCACCACAGGCGGCTGGGGTCCCCGAACACTGGCTCTCTTCCAAACACGTGTAGACTTTCCTCACACACGCACGCACACACGCACGCGCACGCGCACACGCACACGCACACGCACACGCACACGCACACACCACTTGCATTGGGCTAGACATTTATCAAATAAAGCATGACAAGCTGTGTGCAAGGTGCATACAAGATAACTGATGAAAAACACACACTTTCATCTGAAAACATCAAACAGGATAGTTACAGCCGTTCTCAGAAGCTGGCTTCGGAATTGATGATGATGAGTTGTTGTGCCATGCCATACACGTCTGCCCACTGCTGTTCCCTAGACGAGATCATGTGCAGATAAATACCTTTACATTTCTCATCTCTCTCTCTCTCTCTCTCTCTCTCTCTCTCTCTCTCTCTCTCTCTCTCTCTCTCTCTCTCTCTCTCTCTCTCTCTCTTCTCTTCTCTTCTCTTCTCTTCTCTTCTCTTCTCTTCTCTTCTCTTCTCTTGTCTTGTCTTGTCTTGTCTTGTCTTGTCTTGTCTTGTCTTGTCTTGTCTTGTCTTGTCTTGTCTTGTCTTGTCTTGTCTTGTCTTGTCTTGTCTTGTCTTGTCTTGTCTTCTCTTCTCTTCTCTTCTCTTCTCTTCTCTTCTCTTCTCTCCTCTCCTCTCCTCTTCTCTTCTCCTCCTCCACAGCACTTCTCTCCATTCCTCTATTTCTTCCCATACCTCTCTCCCACTCTCTGTCACTTATACTTTCAAATTCTCCCTTCTGTCTTGTCTCCTGTCTCTTCTACTCTCCCCCACTTACTTATTCTTTGTCTCTTTTGCTTTTTTAAAACCTCACTTCTGTTTCACACTTTTCCTTTTCCTCCCTAAACCTCTCTTCCCTTCTCTCTCACTCTCAGACCCAGTCCACATTAATGAGGATACATATGATATAATATATAAATGTCTCCAAACATAGATGCAAAAGTTTAAACATCCATGCACAGCTTCTGGGTGCTGGTAAACGCAGGAGTATGCAATACTTCAAAAGGAAAAAAGTTCACAGCACCCTTGTTAGACTTTATGCTTGTTTATTCAGAGCGAACAATGCGTTTTACTTCTGTGGTCATCAGGTTCACTCAGGCTCAGGCAGTAAACTTTTATCCTTTTGAAATATTAATGTCTCCGTTTACACTTCCCATCCACACTAATATGGCAAATTCAAACAAAAAAGAGCTTTTTGAAGAAGAAAAAAAATGCTGATGTGGAGAGACCTAAACACTGAAACGCTGGCAAAACTTTCTGTAAACAATATAAAAGGGATAGCCTGGACACAGATCTTTTTATCATCAGATGTATTCATATTTATCTGGCTTAATGTGGATGTAACGGAAGCCAACTAACAGAGTGTGGCCATTAGTAAACCTCCCTCCCGAAGCCTCATATCGGACTGCTCCTTTAGCTCATGCTCTGCCATTATCATGCTGTGCCTCCCATACCCGAACTGTTGCGTTGACTAGGAGGTGGTGGGTGCACAGGGACACCTCGGTCACACAGACATGGCCTCAATAGCTTTTTAAAAATTGGGGTCCGTTACCCTATCTGATCTTCTGCTCTCTGTTTCCCACACATTTGAAATCCCCAAGTCAGTCCTTTAAACCAGTGTATTTTTCTTTCACTCTCCCTGCATTTCCTTCATTTCCTCCCTTTTTACCTCCACTCTGTGCATCTATACATATCTCTCCCTCCCACTAGTTGCTCCCTTGTTCTGCTGGATCTGGAATATCAATATGACATTATAGCAGTACCTGTCAATCATCCACACACACATACATGTGCGCACCCACGCACGCACACACACACACACACACACACACACACACACACACACACACACACACACACACACACACACACACACACACACACACACACACACACACACACACACACACACACACACACACACACACACACACACACACACACACACACACACACACACACACACACACACTGTACACACACACAGACACACACAGCCTTCAGGCTTGGCCAGCGGGGAGCATCCATGATCAAAGATGAGTAGGCAGAGAGAGGCATATAGGCAGGCCTGATGAGGCAGGCAGTGTGTGTGTGTGTGTGTGTGTGTGTGTGTGTGTGTGTGTGTGTGTGTGTGTGTGTGTGTGTGTGTGTGTGTGTCTGTCTGTCTGTCTGTCTGTCTGTCTGTCTGTCTGTCTGTCTGTCTGTCTGTCTGTCTGTCTGCGTATGGGACA
Source organism: Engraulis encrasicolus (assembly GCF_034702125.1). Classification (NCBI taxonomy): domain Eukaryota; kingdom Metazoa; phylum Chordata; class Actinopteri; order Clupeiformes; family Engraulidae; genus Engraulis; species Engraulis encrasicolus. Next base: position 22,360,898 of record NC_085867.1, on the reverse strand, counting down.
CACTGCAGCTGATGGCATTTCATGCATGTCTCCTCCCTCAGCAGCATGGGGCTGTTCTCCACTTGCTGCCTTTACGTATCACTCCCACGATGTCACCATAAACACTCTGGCTGCCACGTGGTGACAGGAAATGACAGCAGGGAACAGGTGTCTGTGTGTGTGTGTGTGTGTGTGTGTGTGTGTGTGTGCGAGTGCGTGTGTCTGTGTGTGTCTGTGTGTGTCTGTGTGTGTCTGTGTGCGTCTGTGAAGAAGGAGAATAAATGGGACATTGGAATGCAAACACACAACACACACACACACACACACACACACGCTCGCACACACATACACACGCACGCACACACGCACACACACACACACACACACACACACACACACACACACACACACACACACACACACACACACACACACACACACACACACACACACACACACACACACACACACACACACACACACACACACACACACACACACACACAATCATGTTTTCATTTTATCTGGAAAAATACCTAAATAAACATCACCAAACATGGACAGCATGGACAGTCACATCGTTATTATTCTAATCCAAAACACAGTGCATTGTCATGCAAAAGGAAAAGGACTTTTCAGTAATCAACAAGATTAGATCTCTCTCTCTCAAACTCTCTCTCTATCTCTCTCTCTCTCTCTAGACTCTGTAAAAATAATAACTGTTAAGCACCTTTTACACACAACTTGGCAGAAGGTCGCAGGAGTTTGCTATACTGAGTTGGTGCCGCTTAGGCTCTTGTAGAAAAATTATATTTTTAAGCATGTAAGACACTTGGGAATTACAGCTGTAGTCAGATGTTCTGGCCAGGCTTACCCCTGGCTTGTCTGAAAGTGAGAAGGCAAATTTCATTCCACAGAGTGCCTTGAGGGCATGACCTGACAGAAATACTCCTCTCCTATTAATCCCGAACCCTTCCCCCCTCCCCTGCTCTCGGCCCCCTTCTCCCCAGCGTTTATGGTTTCCGCCCTCTTCTCTGACCATGGAGGGCAGGATAATGATTTACATTTTTGGCTACATTTTGGTTTTCTTCCAGACCGACTTAATTTACTATTTTTCAGGGTATTGGTTACAGTCCCTGGAGCAATGTGGGATTTGGTAGGCCTACCTTTCTCAAGGGCACCTCAGCCATGGATGGAGGTGTAAGGAGAGGTCAGGTGGGATTCGAAACAACAACCCCCAGATAGAAAGACCAACTCACTAACCACTAGACCTCGACTGCCCACAGGACACATTTATTCGTTATGAGATCACTCTCACGCTAGCTGTAATATATCAACCTTTTCGTTCACATACTTTACTTCAAAAAGAGCTGCTTCTGTCTTTACTGCTTCTGGCTCTAGCGCTCACTCAACATCTTCCCCTCCTCTATCCCTCCCTCCCTCTCTCCCTCTCCCTACATCCGTCTTGCTCTCTTTGCCTCCATCCCTCTCTGTACCTCCATCCCTCTCTCTCCCTCCGTCCCTCTCTCTCTCTCTCTCTCTCTCTTCATCTCTCTCCCTCTCTCTTTATATCCCTCTCTCTCTACCTCTCCATCCCTCTCTCTCTGTCCCTCTATCTCTATCCCCCTGGTAATCCTAATCTCAGTGGAAGTAATTCCAGCCAGGAAACATTCAACTGACCATGATGCAGTGAAAAAAATGGCTTAGCATCTCTGCACTAAAAAAACCCTTGGGCTCAACTTCTGACATCTTTTAAACTCCTCTCTTCCTCTCCATGGGTGCGTTTATGGAAAGCGTAGTGCTAACTTATTAGCTACTTTGTTGCAATTTAGGGTTGCCACATTTCAGGGGTAAAAAAACTGGACACATTGATGCGCGAGCACAAATCATTAATGATATGTGTTTATTTCAATGGGGTAATATGAAGCTGTGCATTATAAAAAATCGGGACAGTCCAGGAATTTACCCGGACAAACCATAAAAACGGGACAATCCAGGAAAAACCTGGACGTGTGGCAACACTATTGCAACTACCGAAGTTGCTAACTGCTAACAACTACGCTTTTCAGAAATGCACCCCAGATCTCTATCTCTCAATCTTTTCTCGCTATTCCTCCTTCTTTACTTCTTTTCTGTGGAGTCATTCCTCTCTTCCCCTCTGCAGCTGCACTGGCCGCTCTAATGCTTTAATAATCAGGAGTGACATCACAATTTATCACACGCTCTCTCATGCCAGAGAGAGAGAGAGAGAGAGAGAGAGAGAGAGAGAGAGAGAGAGAGAGAGAGAGAGAGAGAGAGAGAGATAGAGAGAGAGAGAGAGAGAGAGAGAGAGAGAGAGAGAGAGAGAGAGAGAGATAGTGAGAAGTGGGGTGTAGTGATATAGAGTGCTTAAGGAGGAGGTGAGGTAAAGGGACAGGGGGAGGACCAGTGTGAAAGACAAAGGAACAAAGACAGAAAGAAGCAAGAACAAGAAAGGAACAAGAGAGAAAGAAAGGGAGAGATGGGGCAGTTGGAGTGAGAAGAAAAAGAGAGAGGGAGAGAGTGAGAGAGGTGCTGAATTGGCTGTGGGGTGGGGGGGCAAAACAGATGTACACAAGTGTGTGAATGTGTGAATGTGTGCGTGTGCTTGTATGTGTGTGTGCGTGCGTGCGTGCGTGTGTGCGTGCGTGCGTGCGTGCGTGCGTGCGTGCATGCGTGTGTGTGTGTTGACTGAGGTGTTTTAGCAGTAGGAGTTTCTTCTACATGATATCATCTTTCTCCCACCACTGAATGTGTTTAAGCGGGGTCAGACTCCGCTTCCCTACAAAGAGGGGTCTCTTTCCAAAGCTCTAGGACATAAAGGGTCCCTCTTCCCAAAGCTGGGGGATAAACCGCAGTGACCTAATAGAGGTGGGTCTCTTTTCCTCAAAGCTGGGGGATAAACCATAGAGCAGTGGCCAATAGGACTCCAAGCTCGCACGCACACACGCAAAGAGGGGGCCAATGGTTCTCCTCTGGATCCTGGCTCAGTCCTATCTGGCCTCCACTGGTCTCCCTAATCTCTGGGGCCTGGGAGAGGCACCTCAGCTGTTGCACACGTCCCCAAATTACACACTGACACAAGCACACACACACACGCACGCACGCATGTCTGCCCACACACATGCACGAGAGCATGCACGCACACACACACAAACACACACAGACACACACACAGACACACTTTCTCTGGGGCCTGGGAGAGGCACAATTGAATTAACCACCTCAGCTGTTGCACAAATCCCCACCCAAAAACACAGATGGCTGATGCACATTTACACAGAGGTGCACACACACAGCTGGGAGCATGCTGTGAACAGTATCCTGGGAGTAGATGGAGAAGGGAATGGTTGGAGTGTGGACCCCCCTCAAAGTGCCCCTCAGAGGGGAGCAGAGTGTTGAGGAGTGGAGAAGAAAGCAGAGTGGAGATGAGAGGAGCAGAGTGGAGAAGAGAACAGGGGGATGCAGAGTGGAGGAGACAGGAGCAGAGTGGAGAGGAGTGGAGGGGAGGAGAGAGGGGGGCAAAGTGGAGAGGAGTGGAGAGTGGACAGTGGAGAGAAGATGAGAGGGAAATGGATTGTGGGAGAGGGGAGAGGGTGGAGCGGGAAGTGAAAGGAGGAGGAAAAGGAGTGCGTGGACGAGAGGAAAGAGAGGAGGAAAAGGGGTGCAGGGAGCTAGGGCTGCACAATTAATCGAAAATAATCGAAAATTGGGATAAATTAGTGAAATCGAAGTCGAAATTTTGATTTAATCGTGGCAATAGTGACCTACCTTCGAGAGTGTCTTTGAAGCCAAAACATTGACAGGCTGGTGTTTCTGGCCAGAAATCTGTCCACATAAGTTTCATGCTACTGCCTTTTACATAATTATTACAATTCATTTTATTTTCCTCATCCCATATACGATTCATTCTTGGTTATATTTCATCTTGTTATAATTTTCAAAAAAATCTGTGAAATTCAATAACCCTGATTAATAATCGTGATTGCGATTTTGACCATTTTTTTTTTTATTTTTTCCATAATCGTGCAGCCCTACAGGGAGCATTTGAGTGTGTGAAATCCCCTCAGAGTGGAGCGCTGGATGTGCAAAGGGCAACACAGCCGGCTGGGAGCTTAGCCCCCAATTAGACTAGACACATAGGACATGACTCATGATAATCTCTCTCTCTCTCTCTCTCTCTCTCTCTCTCTCTCTCTCTCTCTCTCTCTCTCTCTCTCTCTCTGTTCTATTTTCTACAACTGAGCTTCCTCCTCTGACGGCTTCCATGATATGTGGGCTGAAAACAAACTTGCAAACCCTAAATGGGCGACCTGATCACTATCAAGAAGCAAACTTAACATAAGAAAATTTGGTTTTATGAGGGCTCTACTTTTCCAAAGGTAACATAACACACACTGCAGTAGATGTATTCACGCTTGTAGTGAATGCTTGTATTGGCTGGGCTGGACAACACTCTGTGCTGGCACACCCAACCTGGAAGACAGCAAAGAGGCTTGAGACAAGAGAGTGTACTGACGTCATAACAGCGTAGTACGGAATAATGGCGAGGGGAGTACAATTCTTGTGTCTTCTCTGTGTCGAATTTCTTTGGTCACAAGTCTGTTTGATTTCAGGAATGAGAACTGTCCAATCCTGGCAATATTCCTGTGGAGTCCCTTTAAGTGAGCAGGGAAGGAAGGACAGGCATTCAGTAAGTTAACTTTATGATGTCTTCTACTATAAAAAAAAAACATAAAGATACAAATAATACATTTTCTTTCCCTGTGGGCATAGGGAGCTGCAGAAGGCCATAAAAGGCGAAAACTGAAAGAGAGAAAGAGAGAGAAAAAAAATGAAAGCGAAAGGCACCAAATATAAAAAGAGCAGTGTGTGGTCTCCTGGGGTGTGTGTGTTGGCCTGTGTGAGCTAGTTATAGTATCCCGCTGTGCTGTGTGGTCAGTGGGGTTCATATGCCTCCTGTACATATAGAACACACAGTTGGTAAACATTCTGTATGGCAGAAAGCTCATTAGCAACAGGGTCAAAGACATGCAAAATGGCATTGTCATTCAGTGTAACGGATGCCTTCTGCTGACGGTAACTGTAAAAAACATGACTCTTTTTATTTATTTATTGTTACAGAGAATTCATGAACGCCTCGGATGTCATCCATTCACTTGAAACAATTTAAAAATCATGTTTTTTTGCAGTTACAGTCGGCGGAAGGTGTCCGTAACACTGAATGACAAAGACGTCTTTGACCCAACAGCACTACATCCCCTATGACCCCACAGTATGCTCAAAACACACTACACTGGTGGCACACCTGGGGCCTCATTTATAAAGCGTTCGTAGAATGTCTTCTAAATTGTGTCTTACGAGTGAAATTTAGAATGTTCGCAAGTACAGAAAAATCGGGATTTATCAAACGTGCGTTGGCTGCTCCTACGCACACGTCTGCATGATAAATCCCACACCTTCCAAATCACTGTGCATGCGCGCGTTTGGGGTAATTTGCATCCCGAAACGCCTCCAAGTAACCATATATGGTATTAAAATATATTCAAATGCCATGTTAATTCGAAGGCGCCACCCTGTTTGGACACACATGAACACACGCGGACACACGCGCCAGTCGAAGCGCTGGCGGGAAGTGCGGAGATAGACACATTTCCGCGGCAGAAGTGGAGGTGCTTTCGACAGGAGGAGGACAGTGTTTCAAAATAAGTAAAAGAAGGAGACACACATGGACGAAAACACTGTAAAATAGCACACTGTCATACTCCATTGTCATTCAAAGTAAATTGTACCTTGCACGGTACCTTGTACCTTGTTTCTCCCACTGGCACGCATGGTCTGAGGTGTGCGTAGATTTAGGCACATTTCTACGTTCAAGTACATGTTCATAAATCCCACACTTTGCTCAGGAATGATCGCACGCACACTTTACGCACAGATCTGTGCCTAAGAACGCTTGATAAATGAGGCCCCTGGTGCCTACGTCTAGTGCTTGCATGCAGAGATACAGACATACTGTTTATATACGGTACATGTTCCTTACCCACCAGTGTTTCTATGGGAAATGTCATGCCAAAAAGACACTGGATTGCAGTGAGGACAGAGATTTGAATAATGATAAGCGATGTGGAAATGGTATCCTTGTACTAGCATCACCTAAAGGCACCAGCCCATCATCAGAAACTTTACCCCAGCTTATAATCAAAAGTCAAACACAACTTTTGCTGTCCAAATTCAGAATGCATAAATAAATGCAGAAACCGCAAACTCAAATCATACACCACCCACCCAACACCCACACACCAGAACAAGATAACAGAATTCTACATAAGCCTAAGTACACAGAAAACACCCCCCGCCCCTCCCCCCCCCCCCCCCCTCCCCCCCCCCCCCCCCCCCCCCCCCCCCCCCGGGCGCAATGCCAAACCAGGTGTGGCCAGCAGAGACACCACACAATGCCATCAGGGGCTGTTGCATTGCTGTTGTCATTAGTCAAAAGTGCAGCAGGCGATCCCAAAGCCAAGGCCTCTGCAGTTTGTCTTCCTCTCACTGTGCACAGCGAGGGAGCTAGCGGGAGAATCACTCACTCACACACACACACACACACACACACACACACACACACACACACACACACACACACACACACACACACACACACACACACACACACACACACACACACACACACACACACACACACACACACACACACACACACACACACACACACACACACACACACACACACACACACACACACACACACACACACACACACACACACACGGTGCCATCTGTACAGAGCTGATAAAACTGCATGGCAGTGATGGAGAGGTCTGGGATTAGGCACCACTGTGGACTGGAGTTGAGGAGGAGAGAAGCAAGGTGCAGAACTGGGGTGGAGGAGGTGGAGGGGAGGTGGAGGTGGAGGAGGAGGTGGTGGTGGTGAAGGAGCTTGAAGCTGGGGAGGAGGAGGTGGAGGTTGAGGAGGAGGTGGAGGTGGAGGAGGAGGAGGTGGTGGTGGTGGAGGTGGAAGAGGTTGGGGTGGTGGTGAAGGAGGTGGAGGGGAAGTGGTGGAGGAGGAGGTGGGGGAGGAGGTGGAGGTGGGGGGCAAGAACATAATGTCAGATTCCAGCAGCTCTCGGATGGAGAGGAGATGTATGGAGAGATTAGGCCGGATTTTAGAGAGGAAGAGCATGAAAGGAGGAGCACAAAATGTTTGCCGGAAACTCACAAAAACAGACGGAAAAATATAAAATGTGTGAAAAACAGAGAAGTACAAAGAGGTAGGGAGAGAAGGGGAGAGGGAGCACGAGAGGGAAGGAAGGAAGACAGGAAAATTATCTTATCATGTCTACATGATTAACCACACACACACACACACACACACACACACACACACACACACACACACACACACACACACACACACACACACACACACACACACACACACACACACACACACACACGCAATTAACCACCCAGACTAATTAGTGCACTGGAAGCATTTTGTTCAATCAAATTGCCCTAGTTCATGTAGGATGTCTCACTGGGCCCTACAATACTTTGGCCGTAACGTTATGCAATGTGTCAAAGCATCCATTAAAGTAAGTCACTAAATACTAAATACATTTCCCACTTGGCCCAATTAGGTCGCTGTATTAGGGCAAATACATTGGAGCAACAACTGCATGAGAGGAAAGATCAAATGGTGGATGAGAGTAGGAAGAATGAGAGGAGAGGGGGAAGTAAGAGAGGGGGATGAGTGGGGGCCCAGCCAAAGAGAGAGATGCTGCAGAATAAGATGAGGGTGAGAGGGAGGGAGGGAGAGTGAGTACCAGCAAGGACAGTGATTTGGAGTACAGTAGGAAGTGAGCAGCAGCTTCGGTGGGCAGTTTTGATGGTGATCATCTCAGGTGTGTATACTGTACTTCCCCATGTGTGAGATGGGGGAGGTTTGCCTGCCTCGCCTGCGATAAGAGCTAGATGGTCATGGCCCTGAGAAATAACAACACTGGGCTGAGCTGCTGTAAGCAATCATTGGTTTAGTTGACACACGTACACACACGCACGCACGCACGCACGCACGCACGCACGCACGCACGCACGCACGCACGCACGCACGCACGCACGCACGCACGCACGCACGCACGCACGCACGCACACACGCACACACACACACACACGCACGCACGCACGCACACACACACACACATAATGTAATTACAGTGTGCTGTAAAAACATCATCCATTTACCCTCAGAGCCACAGAGGTAAACACAGGGGCACATTCAGTTTGCATTTCATTTGATGCTTCAATTACAAGCCGACTATGCAATATGTGTGAAATAGACATGGATTGAAGGCGATAAGAAAATCAGTTCTCTGTATTGCAGAGTGTTGCATGTGTTGTACTCAGCAACCAAATACCAGACCCGGCAGTTAGGGCTGCACGATTATGGAAAAAATCATAATCACGATTATTTTGGTCAAAATCATAATCACGATTATTTTGGTCAAAATCATAATCACGATTATTTTGGTCAAAATCATAATCACGATTATTAATCACGATGATTGATTTTTGCAGATTTTTTTGAAAGTCATAACAAGATGAAATATAACCAAGAATGAATAACATACGGGATGAGCAAAATAAAACGAATTGTAATAATTATGTAAAGGCAATAGCATGAAACTTAAGTGGACAGATTTCTGGCCAGAAACACCAGCCTGTATGTTCTGGCATCAAGGACGCTCTCAAAAGTAGGTCACTATTGCCACGATTAAATCACGATTAAAATCATGAGTTCGATTTCACTATTTTATCACGATTTTGATTATTTTTTGATTAATTGTGCAGCCCTACCGGCAGTGCATTCCGCATTGAGAGTGCGAGGCCTTTGGAAGTAAAGTCGTGGTCCTTAGCACCGCGGGACAGTACTTTTGTCACGTGACCAGGTTCGCACAGTTTTCCTGTTGCGTCTGCCAAACTCTGTTGCCGTGCATGGGGAGATTCGGTAGCTAAGCGCGAAAATGCTCTGCTGTACCCTGACCAAAACCATGCCTAACCCGAACCTGTCAGTAAAGCAACACTTCTGCCGCTTTACTTTTGCCAAGAACAGCGAAATTGGACAAGGAAATGGCGAAATTGTGGCAATATTGTGCCCTGACCCAAACCATGCCTAAACCTAACCTGTCCGAGAGAGAGAGAGAGAGAGAGAGAGAGAGAGAGAGAAACAGAGAGGGGTGACAGACCAGCCTCCAAGTCATGATTACATGACTGTGCTGACTGAGCTGTAGTGAAGGGTGTATGGTGGAACAGCCTCTGTCAGAATGGCACGGTGGCAAATGAACAAAGTCAGCCGGCCAATTCCATTCCATTTCACCTGCAGTAGAAATTCTTCATTGAAGGCCCACTGACTGGTACTGTGCGGCAAGATTACATCTTTGATATGGTCTGAGAGCACCTGCCTGCCAAGTCCAAGCTATTGAAATTATGATCTTACAGGCGCTAGTGTGAAGACCCATTCTGGTACACTCGCTGCTGTGCACTAAACTGGAAAATATGAAACCCATTTGAAGATGCACACACAGGCCTGGGGGTCATTGGCATTCCTCCTGCACAGCTGCATATTTATCTAATCAATATGGGTCAACATGCAGAACACACTCCCGGCATCGCTCGAGGTCACTAGACTACTTGTTTCCTGGAGGAAGTGAAATGCTTCCTGATTTGGCTCCAAGGCTGCAAAATGTCATCTCTGTTGCACATGGAAATAAAACAAATGGGGAAGAAGGAAACGGTTGTTGACAAGTTGTGCATTGTAATGATACATTGTAATAATGAATGCATTGTAATAATGTTTGGACTAAAAAGGCCAAATTAGTAAATTCATTTTGTTCGTTAGTAAGATTAAATCAAACAGTTTAGGCTTCTAGTCCTCACTTCAGCAAAACATCCCGGAAGGGTCCGTTACTATTGTGGTTATTAGGATAATTTCTCATATCTCATCTTTCACCCAAAATGACACTAAGAAAGATCAAATCATTGCCTTTTTGTTGTGGCCCATCATGGTTTTGTTAACAATGCTGCAAGACTTTGGGTGTGAAATGATGCGTTATGTTTCTAAAGACAGAGAGCGATGCTCTGAAAGTCAATTAGAGAATGGATGAAACAGCAATTTTCACTATAACTGAGTTTCCGAATGTCTAAACAGCGAGTGTCTGCAGAAAGCAAAACATATACTGTAGTTTCTATGCAAATGCATATTTCTAGTTTACTGAATTACTTCCTCCAAGGGATTTCAATGATTGAACGCGATGCAACCCTTC